>NC_142411.1:3015000-3315000 GCF_059441095.1 Idiotropiscis lumnitzeri | reverse complement strand
CTGAGCAAAACGCTGCCACTAAAGTCTCATTTTGTCTTTTTAATAAAACGCCGCGTTTGGGCGGACTACAAAGAGAAGCGCGCAAAGCCGGAGCGGCGTGAATTGGACAGAAAAAGTGCCCTCCACCCCCCAACGGGGTCTCCGTGGCCCCGGCGAAGGGGCTCAACCCCCTTTTATAATTCTCGGTCGCTCAAGCGAGAGGATTGCGGGTCACGAAGCCGGCTGTGTAAAAAAAAAAAAAAAAAAAGGCAACTTGCAAGTCGCTCCGTGTGACAGTGTGACAGATGTCCCCCCGGAAGATTTCACCATCTTTTTTTTTGCCCCCCTGCCCACCCCAGTAGATCCACCCACCCGAACCCGTCACGTCCACCCACTCCACCTCTGTGAGAGCACGGCGAGCCTGCTTAACCTACTTCCCAAGACCGTCCCTCCGACAATCAAGCGCATGTTTGCGTGTTCAAGGATAAGCAGCCGTTAAACGATTTAGTCGGCAATTTCTCGACGTATTAACTGAACATAATTTGCAAATCAAACTTTCGTCACCAAAGAAGCATCACGGCAGTTCATTTTTATTTCCTCCTACATACAATTTTCCCCTCATCCTAGTCTTCTCAATCTTGAGGCGACGTAACGCTGCACGGCCAAGGCGGGCGAGGGAAGAGGCGGAGTTTTACGCAACTTCAATATCGATATGGCGACAGACCGAAATTTTCCATTGGTGAAAAAGAGGAAATTGACCATATTTGGTTCACGAGGACACACCCCCCAAAAAGCCAAACGCACTTGTGGAAGGATTGACTCGGCTCAAGTTTGATGTCATAATGAGATCCTGGACCTTTCTTTTTTTTTTTTTTGGGATGGGTGGGGGTTCATAGGCTAATAGAAAGAGAGATCATTGTCCATCATTTGATTGGATCAGCCTACAATTACTCTATTCCCCTGTGTGCGTGTGGGTGTGCGTGTGTGTGTGTGTGTGTGTGTAACACACGCGCGAACCCAGAGGAACACTTGGTTTCCGTCTCTGGATGTGGCAATGTTGGGAAAGAGGACAGTCTCAGAGGGGCGACGGAAAGAGGATCACACACACACACACACACACACACCCCCACCCCCACACGCACGCACCCACACACACACGTTAATCTCCTCATTTTCATTTCTCTTACCATGTGGGATTAGAATGATTTTATTTAAAGTGTCAGCTTGAGCTCGCGGATTGAGAAATCTGGATTTCATAGGGATTACTATTACACACACACACACACACACTTTTTCTTCTCCGCTACTCACTAATGACCTGCTTGACCAACAAATAGTATTTATCCTCAAATTCAGGGATGAGGCAACATTGTGATACTCTTCAAAGCGAGTGTGCGTGCGTGCGTGCGAGTTGCCTGAAGGAGGACGCGACGGCCACCATTCTCTTTGTGCATCAGACTGAACATCCAATCTACATTAGGAAAAGGCTTTAGCCGCCCCGGCGAGGGGTGAGGGTGGGGGCAAGACGAATTTAAAAAATGGCATCGTCACCTTTTCATCCGTTTTGGAGGCCCGAGCACAATTTTCAAGGCGGCATCGGCGGAATTTTGCTTGACTTTATCCCTATTGATTCCTCGCTGCTCATGACTCGTCCAAGGCCAGGCACAGCTCTAAAAAGGCCGCTTTAGAGTGCTTCGTTGTCAGCCACGAGCGCACGCATTTCACGGAGGGAAGATTGGAAGCGCAAGGACGGGGGGAGGGGGGGTGTTGTTTTTCAAATGAAAGCCAGTGTGGCGACTCGGGGTTTTGTTCCGGCGTGGTCACATTTGAGTGCCTCATTGTCAGCCATGAGTGCACACAATCATTCAGAAAACACATTTTAAATCCTACTTGACAGCCATTTTGGGGCTAGCGTGGTGCTTCGGGGTGACGTCTTTTTTATCATCATTCGAATTTGCACGCTTTTCCCTTTACATGGACTTTAAATGTTTTCTTTTTTTGTTTTTGGGTTAGGCTTCCAACTAAATCTCTGCATTGTTGCCTTAAAACAACACGCAGGGCAAAATGTTTTTGTGTTTTTCCTGCCTAATCCAGCGCCAGCCCTCATCCTTCCTGCTTCCTCCCCTCCTTATCTCTCCATCGCCGCTTCTCTCCGGTCGCCTTCCTCCACTCGTTCTCTCTCTCTCATCTCCACTTTCCATCATGTCTTTTTTTTAATTATTATTATCATAGTCATTATTATTATTATTAACCCCTCACCCACTGCCACTTTATCAGCATGTGATTGACTCACCCTCGCCGTGACTCATCTGGCGATCATCTCCCCGTCCGTCTCCGAGGCCGCCCGCCTTCCTTTTAACGGATAATCTTCGGCTAAGCGGGCGCCACTTCCTCCCCTCTTAAGTGACCATCGCGTAATCTCGCGATTCCCTTTGAAAGAGAGAGAGAGAGAAAAAGAGAGAGAGAGAGTGAGCACCAGTGGATGACCTCAAGTGGCTCAAGACGAGACTTTTTTTTTTTTTTTTTTTTTTTTAAATCAGTGGTGGTTCTAGATCAGTCAAAATGTTCACTTCATGACACTTTTTTTTTTTAATTCTTAAAATTATATTAGTTAATTTAAGATTATGCACGTCACAGACATTTTAGTAAATTGTCATCATGTCAAACTGTCATATTCAGTCCGCTTTAAAGCAGGAAGACCTCCATGCTGCACTTCACAATAATAAAAACAAGTTTATTTCGAGGACATCCTTTCGGTCGTGTTTGGTCGGGAAGCACAAAAAAAAAAAAAGAAAAAGAAAAAGGCAGATATGACACACGTCACAGCTCAGTTTATGCTGAGTCCACAAGAATCATTTTCAGCCACGTTGGTGACTTGAAAGAAAAGAAGCCCTGAGTCAGGTTAGGCACGTGTGTGTCTTCGCGGGTCAGCGGGTCAATAAAGTCGCTGTCACGTCGCCTCCGGGAGGACGCGATGAGCGGCAGATCGACTTTTTCGACAGGAAGAGGAGATTCCTGCGAGGAAAAGGGATCAAGAGCGGCCTCGGGTTAAAGACGCTGACAAAGGTGTTATAAATGAAGGCGTGTGCGTTTTAAGACAGCGGCACAGAATATCGGGCGAATGCGGCGGAAATGAGCGTGTGTGATTGTCATTCATGCTGAAGTGAAGACTCACGTGCACGTGCTTGCGCAATTTCCTCAGCGTCAACGCAATGCAATGAGAAAGCAAAGAAGGAAAAGGAAAGTCTTACAAATTTGGTCGCATTGAAATGAAGAGAAATGCCACACTTCACTCCATGTTTTTCCTTACTCGGGTCGCAGGTTATTTATTCGACGTGGAAACATTTTCAAAATTTGACATTGCCATTAAAAGATTTTTAAATTTTTTTGTAAAATTGCCAATTTTTTTAAATCCTAAATGTAATGTTTTATTTATTTTTCCCCAAAACTTCTTTTTCCCACCAAATTTTAAAAATTATTTGGTGCATAATTGGAATTTAACGTGAAAAAAAAATTATTTTTTTTTATTATTATTTATTTATTTTTAAGAGACAAAGATAATGTCTACTTTTTTTTAGGACTTAATTCTCACATGGCAACTTTTTTCCCCTCATATCTGCAATGCCAAACCTTATTTTTAACCAAGAAAAAATACACTTTGAAATTTTTAATGAGATTACAAAAAAGCCCCAAAGTCGAATTGTTTTATTTTCACCAAAAATATTACTTTTCACACATTTTCAAAAACATTTTAAACTTGTTGCATTTATTCCAGAGGTAGCCTAACCTTTTCACAAACCAAATTCTGGAATAAAATCTTTCACGTGTACATAATTTAAAGTTTTTTTTCCCCCCTCCAGAACATTTACTGGACAGAAGAGAGAGACAAAGGTTTATTCTCAGTGCGTCGGCAAGGCCCCTTTTGTGGTTGACGCATGAAGGCATTTGTGTGTGCGGTGTGGCATTTACATACACAAACGCACACACACCCACCCACCTACACACACACACACACACTGGACACACTCCAGTACAATGCAGCTGAGTGGAAGAAGGTGCTCATGGGAAGAATAAAAAACGTGATTGCCGTCTCCTCCCAATACAAGCTGAACATTACGGTGACGATGACAGCCATGGTATAAATAGACATGAACCTCGCGCTATTCTTGCACCGACCCGTGTGTGTCCATGGGGGGGGGTGTGTGCGTGTGTGTGTGCCCCAAGTCCAACATTGAAAATAATATTTTGCCTTGTGTACAAGCTGTTTTAAGTAATGACATTTTCATTTCATTATATATATATATATATATATAATAAAAAAAAGCCAAAGAAAAAGCAGAGTTGGTTGATGCTAGAGGTCTCGTGCAGCCCCGCCGCCCCAAATTGACGTCAAATTCCATCGTTAGACGTTCCACTTGCACTTGGAAAGTTAATTTCTAGAGGAAGCAGTCAGCAGCGAGGTGGCGCGCCAAGCTCCACAGGCGGCGGGACGTTGATCCTGAGCGCGTTTTTTTGTCTCCAGTAAGACCTTCAAGTGGAGCCAAGGGCCGGGCGCTTTGTTTGCTCAGCTTCTCCCGGCGAGGCCGTAAAAATCAAGGGGAACAATCAGCAGATAACCTGACACCTGGCACCTTCTTTCTTCTGGGTTCACCTTTTCTTTAATGTCTCCTTTGGGCAAGCGATGCGCTATTTATTACAAGCGATACCCATTTTGATTTTTTTTCTTTCCACAAATGCTGCACTTTCTGTCAAAGTCAAGGCCGGCAAGGCAGGAGCGAGGATAAGCAGAGGAGAAAAAAAATAGAAGTTACAAGGGTATGCTCGTGGTTACAAGGGGGAGAGTAAAACCAGCACTAATCCTCTCAATTCAAACTCTGTTTGCAGATATTGAGCGTACTGACCTATTGGGAGCCGCACACACCTCTCACTCCACCGTCTCAATTGTGACCACACAAACAAGTTGCAGCATGCTGAAGCCGTGGATGAGTCTAATCGAATCGTACGACTGCCATGACATGTCAATGCACACGCGAAGGTAAAGGGGGGCGAAGGAGCCCGTCGGCCCACCGCGATGGTGCCGATCTCCTCCGGTTAAACGCCGGCTTCCTGCTGTTTTTGCTGGCCTTGTTCTGTTTAGCGCTTCTCCAAACAGGAAGTCATTGGAGAGATGGAGGGAGGGAGGGGAGGAAGGGAGGAGGGGGGGGGGGAGTCCGCTGCGGGAGAGGGGGTGGTGGTCTTCTCTTCGGTCGTGCTTGGAGGGCGGCGGGCGGCACGAGAGGCAGGATGTTATGGTTTATTCAGCCCAGGAGTGGACAAGGTGCGCCTTGCCCTCAGCACCAGCATCAGTGTGATTTATAGCCGCGCTGGCAGACGCCTATGTCCACGTGGGAGGGGGGGGGGGTCTTTGAACGTGCCGCGAGAGTGCGTGTGCGCGGACGCAAATGGGCAGGGGCGTTTTAGACCAATAATGTTGCGTGCTTTTAGATTGTGTGGGATTGTGTACCATTGATGCTTTCGGTAATCGTGAGGTTGTATTTAAAGATGGAACAGAAATCCTTCCAGGCGTGTGCTAGTCAAATGGTAATCTAGAGACAAAATTACTCCAAAGGCAGCACTGTCCAAAGGAAACTGCTCTGTTTTCGTGATTATTCCATTTTTGGTCTGGTCAAGATCTGAATAAAACCAAACCTTATGAAAACCAAGGCAATGTTTCCAATTCGAAATGAAGTAAATGCAATTAATCCGTTCCAGAAAGCCAAAAATATTATCCAGGAAGCGAGCGGCTGATTCACACGGGCAGCCGGATGAGTTTAATACGGAACGTTTTCAAACCGACAAAAACGGATGCACAAAAACTGGGACAACATTTCAGCAAGAGAAAAACATCAAAAAGTGAATTTCATAAAAATCGAATAGTTAGTTTAAACTACAAATTGTCTAGAACAACCTTTAATTTGCTCAGATCTCATTCTCAGCATTTTTGTGCAACTTTAGAAACAAAAAACTTCAACAGGTCACAAAAACACTACGTCAAAATGTTAAGGCAGTAAGACTATAATATGGCAACATTCATTCATTACAAAACCAAAACTTGATTTTCTTTGAAATCTAGTGTTATTTTATTTTTTTTGGGGGGGGTGATTACAGGCTGTGCACATGCTAGAGCAGACAGCCCCTCATGGCGAGCTGGCCCTCAGGCAGGCTGCTCTGGTGTGAAAAGGTCAGCGAAAGGGTTGAGGTGGTGGGGTCAAAGGTGACAGGAGATACACGGGCCAGACAAGAAAGAGGCTGTCAACAGGTAGTTGGACAAGCTGTTGGGAAAAAAAAAATCAAAAAAGAAAAAAAAGGGGTCGCTGAACAGAGAGGTGCTTTAGTCTACAGCTACTTGTCAGCATATTCCCTATAGGAAGCCTCTCACGTCATCCGTACTCTTAATTGGTCCTCTCAGAGAGGTGTGTGTGTGTGTGTGTGCGTGTGTAATAGAGCGAGAGGGAGAGGGAGAGAGAGTGTGTAAATGTGCAAGTGTTTGAGTGTGTGTGAATGTGACTGCATGTGCACGTGAGCAACTTCTATTTCTTCATATTTCAAAAGAAATACTTGAAAATTCCCTCACAGGGAAAAAAAAATCCAGGGGTTAAAAAGTCCCCATCAGGAATCACTTTATTTATTTTTATTTTATTATCAATTTCAAATTTGACATCTTTTCTGTCCGGAATAATAAACAAATGCCAATACGTAGATGCTTTCTGCTTCTCTTTTTCTTTTCTTTTATTTATTTTTTTTGCGAGTTTGCTGTGGAACTCCAAACTTTATTTTGAAATCTCCCATTCTAATAACACATGAATACGATCCAAACCAATACAAACAGACACGCAACGTTGTGTGAAAAGCAACATTTTGCGACCCTTGACACGTGAGAGGTGGCCCACAAGCGTGGGCGCGTGCGTGTGCGCGCCTCACGCAGGGTCAGCGAAATAAAATTCTAAATTAAAAAAAAAATCTATAAGATGAATGCGGGGCTTTTGACTTTAAGCAAGTTACGCGTTTTTTTTTTGTTTTGATTCAATTCCACAACGACGTTGCCGGCTTCGTCCTCGTGACGTCACTCAAGCCGACCACGTGCGCGCGCTTGGGGAGGGCAACGTAAAGACCGACACGATTTTCATAAACATACATATCAAATGCAACTCTCTTATGTGTCGCTCAATTTTTTACTAATAATTTACTTATTTTAAATCAGGTCATTTCGTCTGCGCAGCATTTAAAATTCTCGTTATTATCATTATTAGTCTAAGTGTCTTATTATGCCCACTCGCTTATATGTTTCTCTAACAAGGGCCCTTTCATGCAAATAAGGCAGCATATTTGAATTGGAGAAGCTGTGTGTGACCAACTTTACACCCCCCCCCCACACACACACACATCCCATAATCACCAGTCTACTTGTATAGCCTCGAAAGAGGGATGTGGGTCACGGAGGGCCACACTCTGCCAGCACTCACAGCCAAGAAGTAACAACAGTGGATGCAAATTGTGTGTTATTTCACATCGGCGAACCAATTATGGCCGACGCGATCTTTTTTTTCCACTCAATTGATTCGTTTTAATAGCAACAACACTGCGGTTTTAATATGAACACACACCTGCGCGCTCTACGCGCATCCAATACAAAAGTCGCATCGCGAAACACTCGTTTTTTATTGTCGTGGTCGTTGGGGTGTTAATTGAACAATATGTTTATTATAATGGTGCCGGTGCGCAGTGGTGAAACGTTCCGCATTATACGGGGTTTGTTTTTAATATTTTGACCCTCGTATGGAGCTAAAAGGCGCTCACAGATTATTTGAAACGGCATTACGCACCGCGTTAATGTGTGTTATTAAGGCTGCTTTTTGATTGGAGTCTTGTCATTCGATGAAGTGTAACATTTTTGCATTTTATGCTGAAACGGAATAGATTAAGTGTCCAATGAGGACTCTTTATCGGCAGGCAGGCTGTGTGAGAGTCCGACGCCTACTCTTCTTCTTCATCATCATCATCATCATCGGAGAGGGGGAAAAACAGCCCTCAGCTGCTCGCTCTTCTATTATTTTTCTTTTGCAAATTAATCGTTGGTTATTATTTTGCGCAATAAAATACACACGATAAATAACGCAAAGTATTTTAGAATCGAAAAAATGATCAATAGAAATTAGAATAATAAGGGAAAGCAATAAAAGGACACCTTTAACAGCTCTGGGGGCAATATCGTTTCCCCTCGCCCCCCTCCCAGCACTAATAAATGTGTCAGTACATTCAAAGCCCAAAAGAGGTTCGGCGTGCAAATTACATCGACAATGAGTGGATCCACCTGTGGGCCGACACGAGAACACATCATTCGAATTTCGGCTCTGGTATTATCAGTTTTCGCTTTTTCTTTTTACCAAAAAGTGCACGCGGACGGGACGTGCAGGCCGGTTCGACGGGAGGGGGTGTTCGCAGGGACACAAACTTTGCTGACTTGGTCATAATTATTTAAAAAAAAAACAACAACTTGCGATAGGGGGGGCACCTCACCCTTTTCCTCTGGTGGAAAATTAAGATGAGGGGGGGCAAATTAGGCGTACAACATGTGCACAACCTGGAGGAGAAATGCAAAAACCACACGAATGCAAAAGCAAAACCAGTTACAATCATCAAAAAATGGGGAAAACAACCTCTCTATATTGATAAGAAGACACAAACGAATAATAAAAAAGACGAATTTTTAAGATACGTTCTGATGAATTTAATAAGCAACAAAATTTCCAAGCAGTTTTGACGCGTAAAAACGCTTGGAACAGGTGGCATTTGCGGCACATTTTCTTGCAGGTTTACACGCTTGAAAAAAAAAATATTCGAGTGCAATTTCAACTGCATTTGATTAAATACAACAAAATAAATCACATTCGCTCGAGTCTCACACGCTGGAACGCTCGCATGCGTCATTTTGTAGCAGCCTTTCGTCGCCGGCAATTGTCGTCTAAAAAGACGCCCCTCAACAAAAACAAAATGTAAAAAGCATGCAAACAGAAATATCCAAAGTTTGTACAATGTTGCTGTCATGTTCAAGAATCAACATGAAAAGAAGTATTCTTACTGGCACGATGCAGGTTGAAAATGTTTTTTTTTTTTTTTTTTTTTGGAGGTGGGGGGGTGGAGAAAAGATTGGTGGTGTTGGGGGGGCGGTTGAGGGGGGGGGGGGTCCCGGTTCAAGTTCAGCGCGTGGTTCTCCTCTTGTGGGGGGGCGGAGGTGGGATAGGAGGGAGTAGGTGGAGGGGGGGGGGGGGGGTCGTCTCTTATTGGTGGCTTGCCACGGTTGCATCACGCCCCGTCGGCCGTGACGCTTGCACGTCTTCCGGCTTCCTTCAGCCGCGTCTTCAAGTGAATCTTTTTTAGTGGCCGGGGAGGAGCGCACCGCCGCATCCAGTCGTCCTGCTCCATCCAGACAAGCAGCCGCACGCTCGCCACGCTCGCCACGCTCCCTCTCTCGCACTTAGCGCGCACCTCTCGCCATTTGCGCGTCCAACAAGAGCGGAAAGCGGCCAAAAGAGATCCTCGCATCTTTTTCTAGTCGCTTTTTTTTTTTGCTTGTTTTTTCTTTCTCTCCCTCTTTTTTGATTCCGCCATCCAAGCACCCCGGCACAAGCGGTGATCTAATTCCATCTTTTTGTCGTGGAGCGTGTGAGAGTGTGATTCTTTCTTTTTTTTTTTTTTGGTAACCCCCCTCCTCCTCTTCCTCTTCGTCATCATCATCATCATCATCATCATCATCTGCGGGGGTAAGTAACCTTGTCGTCGGATACCTCCCCTCTCGGTGCGCGCCGGTGGGCGGTCAAAAAAAAATTAAAAAACGCACATTAAAAAAAATGAATTAAGTCTCATAAAGGTCGGAGGCACACATCGTCGTTTTCTTGAGATCAGTTTTTTTTTCGGTGAGGATGAAGTTGCAGCTTCGGGAAAGTTGAAAGTAAGTTTATGCGCTGGAAAAGTCAGTTTGGATGGCATTTTTGGGGGGGGTTGAGTGCGCATGTGTGTGTTTCTACATGATTTTCCTGAACAGACTACAAATACAAGTCCCAACTCTCAAAAAGGCGCACGTCAAGTTAGAATTGTTGCTTTGTATTGAATTGGATATGTAGGTTTTATTTATTCGTTTGTAAATTATTTATAGTTGTTTTTTTTTAAATAATTATTTTTGTAGTATCACACTTTCACGTAAAAATTGTGCTGTATTCCAAAATGATTTTGTTGCTGGACAAGGGAAGTTGATTTGAGCATACAGACAGAGAGAGTGTGCCTGTGTGTGTGTGTGGGTGTGTGTGTGTGTGTGTGTGTTGTGGTAGACAGGTGCTGGCTCCCAAAAGACAGGTGCTTGTGCTGGTGACTATTTCCAGCTCTATTGTTAAGACTCCTGGTGATCAAGTTTTTTTTTTTTTTTTTGTCTTCTTAAGAGAAGCTTCATCTCCCGTTTGAGCTCTTCTAATACTCATGCCAACGCTGAAAGGCCTAATGCATTCAAAAAAAATTAAAAAATAAATAAAAATATTTCTTTGGCAGCATCATTTCATTTAAACTCTTCGAAAAACTAAATGTTCTCCAGCCGTTTGTATTTATTTGAAAAATGTATTGTTTTGTCAGTGTTGCTTACGGAATCACAGTAAATAATGATTTTTAAAAAAGCCTGTTTAAAAAAGATATTTAAAAAAAATTGTAAAATGCGAATAATTCCCTGCCTTAACACTTAAAGTTCTTTTAACTTGGCATTTCATTGTAATTTTTTTTCAAGGGACAGTAACTTAAAACAAATGAGTGCTTCTTTGAGTTACATTTAAAGTGGTCTTTGTGTTCACATTTTTACTGTCGAATTAGAAATTAGCAACCTACTGTTCGGGTTAACTCCAATGTGTTCCACAAAATTCACCAAGAGTTTCACAGCGTATTGCTTCAAGTATTAAAATACAATTGTCGGTTTTTCTATTCATCACACCGACACCGACGACCGCCGCTGCTGCTTTTTTTTGTTGTTGCAAAGAACTCTTTAAGTCGCAGTTTGACCGGTGTGACCTATTCGGTTGAGCAGAATTAAGTGTCCTTGCCAGATGAAAAGGCAACCCAAAAAAAAAAAAAAAACGCAAACAGCCGTAAGCTGACGCGAGCACCAAAATCAATTGGCCTATTTTGCTTTTCTCCAACAAGCCATTGTTGCTTCGAGAAGATGTGGCGGGCTTATTGATCCACGCGGACGGCCGGAGTTTTGGAAGGCGAATATTGCAGTCACCGGGGACGATCATCTGCGCGTTCTCTGGCGCCTATCGCCTTAACCCCGTTTTCGTTTAATGTGCCCCGTCCAATTAATAGCGCCTATGTTCGCATACACAACACAAACATGGAAATGAGGACAAGTGCTTAAGTCATTATCATAATTTTATGCTGCTTTGTGTTGCGTGGGAACTGGTTCAGTGTCACGCGGCTTGCGACAGGGGACGGGGATAAAATGTAGGACTTTGCCCTGGAATGTCGAGGCGAAGGCCTAATTCTGACGCCTGTTTCCCATAACCCTCCATAGGTGGTCAAATTGTCCCGGGAGGAACACTTGCACGTTCGGGGTCGGCGTATTTTGTATCCCAAGTGTGTAAGGTTGCAAAATCTTCTGCGATCAATGTATATTTTTTGGGGGGGGTTTCCGTCCCTCTAATTTTTTTTTTATATCCCATCCGCTTCCGCAGGTGCTCCGAGCCATTACTCCCAGAGACACGTGTGGTTTTGTGGGATATGGCCCAATAGCAGCAGCCCGTGATGCCGGACCATGACAGCGACTCCCTCCTGAACAGACAGACCAAGCGAAGACGTGTCGACATCGGTGTGAAGAGGACCGTGGGCAGCGCCGCCTCTGCCGCAGCGACAGTGACCACTGATAGCATCGCGCGCGCCAAAGCAGCCATTTTTAGTGCCATGAACTCTCTGAGCGCCCACTCTCACCACGGAGCAGACACCGACCCCATGGAGTGCTCTGTAGTGCAGCCGCACGGGGGGCCTGGCGTGGTATCAGCCGGCGACAGCGAGTCAAAGTCCAACGTGCTGCGGAAGCTGCTGAAGCGGGCCAACTCCTATGAGGACGCCATGATGCCCTTCCCCGGCACCACCATTATCTCCCAGTTGCTCAAGAACAACTTGGCGAAAAACGGCGGAGGGCCAGATAGAGTGGACAGGGGGGAAAGAGGTGACCACGGTTTCCCCGGATCGGGGCTCTCAAACACGAGTTCAGACGCTCCCCAGGAGGACGCCTGCAGCAACTCTTCACAAGAAAGCACACCTCAGGAATGTTTGTCGCCCTTTGGCCGGCCTCCGGGCCTGGGCGCCTTCGACATTGAGCGTCTCAACGATGAGCACCTGCGCGCCAAGCGAGCCCGTGTGGAAAACATAATTCGCGGCATGAGCCACTCCCCCAGCGTTTTGGTGCCACCATCTTCTCGCCACGAGCGCGACCACGAGATGGATGGCGAGCGGGAAATGGACCTGGATTGCCCGCCCCCTCGGTCCCAGCACCAGGGCCTAGGCAGCCCGCGAGCAGGTGAGGTGTGTGGAGGCAGCAGCCGGGAGAATAAGCGCAAGCAGCGTCTGCCTCAGCAGCAGCAACAGAGCTTCACCCAGCTGGTGTGTCAGCGGAAAGAGCAGAAGCAGGAGGAGCGGCGACAGCTGAAGCTCCAGCTGGAGGACATGCAGAAGCAGCTCCGCCAGCTCCAGGAGAAATTCTTCCAGATCTACGACTCCGCCGATGACTCAGAACACAACGACCTGCATAATGATCTGCACAACGACATAGGAAATCTGTCAGAAGACAGCCCGGTGAGGTCCGACAACGGCGCTGACGACCAGGGCGCCGACGACCGGGGAGGCGACGACTTGCGCTCCGACAACGAGATGTCTGACCTGGATCCAGGCCACTTCCTGGATCGGGCGCGGGCGTTGCTTCAAGACCAGTCTCTGCTGGGGGACGGAGACAAGCCAAGGCGAGATGGAATTGGCCGGAGCAAAGGGCAGGGAGGCCCGGGCGCCTCCATGCATGCCGAAGGTAAACAACTGGCAGAAACACTGAAGCAGGAACTCAACTCGGCTATGACACAAGTGGTGGACACTGTCGTCAAGGTGTTTGCCAAGCCCCCGCGCCCCACGCCCCAGCAGGCATTCCCCCCACTTTCCTTACCCCCTGAAAGGTTCTCCACCGCAGTCAACGGGGACAATCCAAACTTCCACACCACCAACCAGAGGCTGCAGTGCTTTGGCGACGTCATCATTCCCAATCCACTAGACTCCTTCACCGGCATTCCCGGGATTCCAGGTGCGCTCAATGACCAAACCGAGGCCCTGCCATTAGTTGTAAGGAAGACGCCAAGTGAGCATCACCACCATCACCACCACCAATCCTCAGCCGTGGGCGCTCACGGCGGTCACCACCACCCATCTCTTCACCCCTCCTCACTCTCTGCCACAATGGGCTTCAGCCCACCCTCCTTCAGACACCCTTTTCCCCTGCCTCTGATGGGTTACCCCTTCCAGAGTCCCCTGGGCCCACCCACGGGTGGCTACCCGAGCAAAGACCGCACCTCGCCAGACTCCATGGACCTGTCCCGGGAGACCACAAGCCTGAGGACCAAGATGGCATCCGGTCACCACATGGGGCACCACCATCGTTCATGTTCACCAGCACACCCCGGCAGCACGGCGGAGGGACTCTCCTTGTCGCTCATCAAATCCGAGTGTGGCGACCTGCAGGACATGTCTGACATCTCGCCGTATTCTGGCAGCAATGTATCCTTTCTTTTAAAAAATGCCTTGACCTGACACTCCCACAGAGCTCAAAGAGTTAAGTTGTTTTCGGGATGGCTAAGAAACGGCAAAAGTGTTGATGAGTCACTATCCTTCCCGCAACGCAGTATCGTTGTATTTATTTTTACATTCGAAGCTCACCTTCTCACAAGCTTTTCTTCCACAGTGTAAGTGCTTTAAAAGCTTTCTTATCACATATCGCTTACTCAGACAGATTAGGTCCCCGCGACATTTTCTGCCCCAATTGCTTTTGTTAAAAAAACATTTTTTTAAAAAATCTCCTGAAGGAACAAGGAGGAAGATATCATCCTGGAACTCGGCACACAATAGTGTTATACATCCTCGTCTATAGTTTAACCCCAACGGTGCCCCGTGGATAAAGAAACCTTCCCCTACGGGAGGCTCATATTGAATCCCCCTGGAGACTCCAGGCTAATAGCTTAAAGTCCCTCCTCTTTCTTTTCCGTATACCTCCTTCGCCCCCCACCACACTACTCAACTGCCTTTTAACCTCATGAAAATTTGATTCGTGCCCTCGGTTATCCTTAGAAAGCTTCAAGTCATTAGAATTCATTCCATGCTAAATGAATCACTCCTCTAGTTTACCTGCTTGGTAGGAGGACATGTTTATTTAAGTCTACAGGAGGCTTTTACATTTTGTGCATGTCACAGAAGGTTCGCCTGAGGACTTGGCCGAGATGCGTATTCAAGATTGCTCGTGTTTTCTCCTGCGCTCCTCTTATCATCCATCGCTGTTGTAAAAAGCCCACAATCATTGTCATTTCGCTTTCTTTTTTTTTTTTCATTTCATAAAGATCTGTCAACAGCCCGGGGGGCCCTTCGGCTGTTGCTTGGCAGCCAAATACTTCTTTTTTTGTTTGTTTTCCCTCCCTGCAAACGCCCCTCCTCCCTTGTCTTTTCTTTTGAAGCGGACGTTAACAGGTGTTTGCAGCGAGCTGTTTCTCTTTCATTACCTCGCCTTGTCTTGTCTTCTGACCTAAGGCTGAACGCTTTCCAGAGATCCATAATCCTTTGCTTTTGCCGGCTCCTGATGGAGGGATGAAAAGAGATGGAGAGAAGAGACAGTCGGGAGGCGGACGGTAACTGGGAGGAAGTCGAAAACAATCAAACAACAAGCACGCAGGCCAGATGCTGGGGCTTTTCATCGTCGCTTTTATATATTCTGGCAAAGCACGGCCTGAGCAATCTGCACCTTTTTTATTATTGATTGCCATACTTGAGGTTGAGTTTTGTGCATCCCCGCTTTATCGTTTTGTCCCAATTTATGAATCACTCTCAACTTCTTTCCGAGCCTCAGAGGTCAGCGACAGCTTGTCAGACATTTTTGCGAGGCGCGTTCAAGTTCACCGCCGTCCTGCGCCCGTCGCCGAGCAGATGGCCACGATGGCTTTTTGCTCGTTTGTCCACAGTCCAACTCTGAATATTCTTGTCTGTACACCTGGAATTAGGGAGGCAAGTGGCTATTTTGCTCTCATGACTCCGGGCTATGGGGAAGTATTGGGGGAGCGGTGATTTCTTGTTCGGGTTGCGTCCCGGCGAACTGCGGAAGCCAGCTGGTGCGAGCGCACCATCATGACAAAATAATAGCTCTGCACGCCACCCCTAAGTCCAATCACAATTACATTTGCAAGCTGTGAGGGAATTGGAGATGAAAACGTCTCATCAGGAGATGCGAGGCTTTCTTAATGGTCGACTGTTGATGGCTGCGGCGGTACCATCTCAGCGTGTTTGTCTAAAAGTGAAAGAACCCCGATAAAAAGTGACAAGAAACCAATAAAGACAATATTCTAATTTATTTGAAGTGAAAGCATTCAGATGGATAGCCCCCCAAAAGCATCCCACCTTGCCTGATTGAAAAAGAGCCGCCTCTCTGTGTCTGAGGATCCATTGTATCCCCTCCACTCGGAGCAGATGGTGTGGTGTGGGGAGTGAAGTGCTGCTCTTTTGGCCGGGCCTGATGGAGTAACACCAGCCTGCCAGTGTCCCCCCCTTACCGCCGGCCCCCTCCACACTCCCCACAAGACCCTCGCTCCCTATCTGCCTCCCGCTTACTGAATCAGACAAAGTAGACAGGATCTTTTAAGGAGCCAAGCCGGCGTGGTTCCGCATTTGCTGGCTTTGCCGTGTAACCCCGAGGCCAAGGGCAATCCAATCTAGCAGCTGATGCCTTCTTCCCTCTCTATAGTTACTGCTAAATCTGGACACTTGACTGGTTTTAACGATCACCGGCTACCCCGGCCGATCGTAAATAACGTCAAGTCGGTGTACTTTGGCCGCTCAAGTGTAAATCTTCATCAAAACTTGTGACTCAAACCTGTTCTTGCTTGTGATTCTTGTTTGGGAAACAACCGTAAGTTCAAAACAGACACCCATTATCCAGATCCCCTCTTTCCGCATCCTTATCCTTCAGATGGATGCGATCAGACACATTATACGGACGTTAATTCACCATGGAAATGGCTTGGGACGTTCAGTGGCGCAGATGTGTTTCAGTCCCCCCGTGGTTGGCTCCGTCCAAAGCATCGGAGGCCCTCTTCTTCTCCTCCGCCTTCTTCTGCTCCTCCAAGGCTTTGGCAGAGGCATAGAGGTTGAGTGTAGGGGGGGCTTGGGGGTTGTTAGGGGTGGAGTAGAGGGAGCAGGGGGAGGAGGAGGGATGTAATTGTAGATTGGAACCGTAGTATCCCTCAAGATAAACCCCCCACCAAAACCATCTCCATCCTCTCTTTGCTGCCCAGTCCAGGTGATCCGTTAGGAAGACCTCCGGTTGAGTGCGATCCATGTGAGTGTCACCGGTCTTTTGATAGGGTAGCAGGCTATCTGCTTCAATCTTGTTTGTTAGCCTGTTAAGACAGCCAACATCAGAGCATCATATTCAGGCTTGGCATGTGTTGTCGCCAAGCCATTAGGCTTTCTTGCCCATTGCTGGCGTTAACTGCTGTCTTTGTCTGTGATATGCAAATGGGTTCCTTTTTTTTCCCCCCCTCCTGCAGCCCTTCTTCCTCTTTTCGAGTGGAGGTTAGCACAGGGAGAAGGCAAAAGGCGCTCACTTGCTTTGACTGTGAAATGAGGCGCCTTATGTAAAAAAGCATCAGCTGTAGGGCCGGACGGTGTTTTATTAGCCGTGACTGCGTCACGCCCGATACGGACAATGCTAATTGCAAGCAAATTTTAAACTGGATGCGGCATCGTCTTGAGCAACCCTTCGATGAGACCCATCATCTTGGGCTACAATTGTAAAAATCGGTGGTCGGATTAGGGTTAGAATTGGGGGTAATGTTGGGGTTTATGGTTGAATTCTTCGGGATTATGATTGAAGTGGAGTTCGGATGGGTGGTTAGGGGTTAGGGTTCAGGTTGCGGTAGCAGTTAAATGTTCTGTCTGAAAAATCTTGGTCCTTAACGGAATCCATTTTCAGATACAAGAAGGTCTCTCACCGAATCACCTGAAAAAGGCCAAGCTCATGTTCTTCTACACCCGCTACCCGAGTTCCAACATGCTCAAGATGTTCTTCTCTGACGTCAAGGTGAGTCCAATCCACTTTGAATCATTAAGTCCTCGTAGAATGAACCTTTTCAAAATCATTAGCAGATTTTTTTTTCTTTTCTTTAAAAGACACACCTTCTTTAAAAAAGGGGAAGTTGTAGTTGTGATGATGTCCGGCCTTCAGTTATAATGAACAATGCGTGCCCGTCGCTCTCCAAATGAGGCCCCTTCCCTACCCCTAACTTGTGGTTTTATGCAAAAGACGAGAGATGAGGAAGTCGGATGTGTTTCCACAGCCGGAGTGCTTCACTAGTAGTCCGTAGCTGACTGTGAAACAGAACGGGACAAATAATCCAAGCAGGTGTGCCGAAAATGGGTATAAGGTTGTGTTTAGCACAACTGGGAGTTTCATGAAAAAAACAAAGCTCAATTTTTAAGCTGCACTGGACGAAAAAAAAAACAAGCACAACACAATAGCCCTTGTAAACACGCACAGCCCGTGTTTGTTCGTTGCTGTCGTGTTTGTGTCTGTGTGCGCGCCCCTCTCTGACCATACGGAGGGGTAAACACTGTGACAGATCCAGGCCATCTTATTCAAATCAGAAGATAAAGGTTCCCCTTTTTCTCTCTCAGCTGCCTCCTCTCTTGGATGTCGCTGCCACCGGCCTCGATTTGCAGGTCACGTGATTTTCACTCGGCACATCGGCGCTCGGGCTGAAAAGGGGGCGCGCGTTGGCGAAGCGTGTTTGGCACCTGCCAATGGCGCTTGGAAAAATAAATGAAAAAATTTCCCTCGACTCAAGATTGAAAGAGACAAGGGCGGGGGGCGGGGGGTGGCAACAATTATTATTATGAAAGATTCAAAGCGCTTTTGTTTGAGTGACTTAATAGCCGCTGAGGCGGAGGAGGCGGCGGTGGTAGGATCACAGGCGACCTCATCAGACAACGAAACAAGGTCAAGATCGTTAAGAGGATTATGAGTCACATTGGTTTGTTTTTGTTTTTCGCGTGAGACAATGGAGCCCGAGCCTCAAGTTTGTAGACATGTATGGGAATTAGACGGACTATCTAATGAGATTCCGCCGGCGTGGGCCTCCTTGCAAGGACCCGTTCTCAGAAAGCAAGTCTTGAAGGCTAATCAGGTCTCCGCTAATCAGTCAAGGACCTAATGAACGTGGGAAGTGGGGCCGTCTTGACCACCGCGGGACGCCGCCCCCCCCCCCCCCCCCCCTACTCGCTAGTAATCCCCCCACCCCACCCTCCCCTTGGGTGCGATACTGACTTTCTTCGACTTTGGCTGCGTTTTGCAATGTTTTGACAGATGCGTCAAAAGGCCATTGTTTGGACTCCATATCATCCCCGCTAGCTTTAAGACTTTGCATTTTGATTGGCCAGTATGGGTTAATGTGTGGTGATTAATTGCACCACATGAATGAACAGATTAGATAAAGATACGCTAAATGTCATGTGGTTCTTGATTCTATTCAGTAATCCCAATAAATGGAATTTCAAAAATAAATGGTACGATATTTATAAAATTTAAAAAAAATTATTTCTGTAGTCCGATTAATTGTATTTTTGGAGTTTCTACAGTATATTGTTGCACTTATCAGCAGCTTATGCCACACTCACACGCAGATTCACCACCATCACAAAACCGCCTCGGCAAGGCACACGTATGCAACCCGTACGATACACACAGCAGAAATTTTTCAGAACATTTTGTGCATGCAATTCATTTTTCTGTGTTCTTATCCCAATCAAATCTTAAAATCAGCTTGCTGATGAGCTGCTTATTTGAATTCGGTGTGTTTAAAGAATCCGACATCTAAAACATAATGGAGGACACCTGTGAACTAGAGCTTATCCTAGCTGGCTGCGGAGCGAGACATGGGGAACACCCTGGACTGGTTGTCGACCAATCACAGGGCACATATAGATAAAAGATTAATACGCACTCACATTCACACGTATGAACAATTCAGAGCCTTTAATTAATGCAACATGAAGCCAGAGTGCCAGGGGAAAACATTCAAACTCCATACAGGAAAGACCGGAACCACAAATCAAACCTAGAACCTCAGAACCGTCCTCACCACAGCCCGCATTTTATGAACTAATCGATAATGATTCTCATCTGTCGTTCTTTAAGCGAAACCGTGATTTTTGCACCGGGCGGACACAGTTCGTTACCCCTCTTCCAGAGGTCATTACTCCTATCTTCCGTCTTTGTTTTTTTGCTGATGATGAGGCACACTCTATGCACCTCGTTGGGGCCAACGAGAAAGAAAAGAAAGAAAGAAAAGCCAGCGGCTGGATTTGAGTCACCGTTGCTAACAAAAGGCCGCTTTCCAGGGCCGCTTTTTGTGTGCAGTCAGCCAATCGGCAGCCGGAGATTATCTCCCACAATTCACCCCTGCGAAAACAGGAAACGTTAGAAAGCCCCGATGACTGTGAAGGGGCTTACGAGAGAGAGAGCGAGCGAGCGGGCGAGTGAGGGAGAGGGAGGCCCAGACAGGCTTCTGTGTCTTTCTGCTCTTCTCTGCTGCTTGTTCTCGATGTCGCTTAGCACGCTGAGGTCATCCGTTTGCTTTCGAGCCCATTGTTGGGACACCGATTAAATATTTTGCTTCACACGACTCCATATGAAATCCAAATATGACAATTTGGGGTAACGTCGTTTCAAACTGGCACAATGGGCGACCAGTCCAGGTTGTAACCCGCCTCTCGCCCAAAACCAGCTGGGATAGGCTCTGCTTAAGCATCGACCCGAGTGAGGGCAAGCAGAATTGAAAATGGCTGGCCGGATAGTTTGAAGTGAAGGCACTGCTGTAGTGTGTTCTATTCTAGAACATCGCGTGTGTGTGTGTGTGTGTGCGCCACCTTCTATCTGCCGCTGTTAGCATTAAGAGTTGACCTTTCGCAGGCTCTTGAGTGTGAGTGTGAGAAACACACTCTTGCTGTCTCTCTCTCATCTGCCTCTTAGCTAGCACACACACACGCACACACTTACGCACACACATATACGTTGCATCTCATGTGAGTGCTGGCTGACCCCTGCCAAGTCTGATTAAGGAGCCGCGTTGATGTGCTCCTTTGAGCCCGTTCTCTCCTTTTCCAACCAACACTCTTGTCCTCAGATGCTATTGAGATGGGGTGAGGGGGGTGGTCATTTTAGGGGTGTCCTCCATTGTCCCACCAGCAACTTAATGAAACAAAACTGCCCAATGCTGCAGGGGGGCTTGCCAAACTTGAGTGAAAGGACACGTTGAGCAAAATATGCACGGCTCAAGCAAAATTTCAACCTCCGTTTATAATTTGTGTATTTTATGATGGGGGTTTGGTGGTGGGGGGGCTTTGTTACATTTCCTCCTGAGCTGTCTCCGTAATAAAGTGGCACGTCTATCCGTCACTCGGCCGCCTTGTGTTGACACCAAAGGTCTCCGCGGTGAGCGATGGCTGCCGTTTCCCCAACTCCAATCTTCAAAGCGAGTGGCTTCGAAAACCTGGCGGCGGCAGTAATTCACTTAATGTCGCGCGCCGGGAATAAGACCCTTCTGGGAAGTTTTACTTACATACGGTGACGCTCGCCACTGTACAGTCAGGAACACTAAATCTGATGTGCCCAACAGTGGACGGTGAACGTCTGTCGTGCAGTTTTCCCGCGGGAAATAATGGAAGCAATCCATTCAGCTACATTAGTGTCACAAAAATGGATTCATTATTTTTAAATATACAGGTCAACATTTTTTTTTTAAGAGTTTTTGGTCAGAGGGGCAATTAAACTTTTTTTTGGTACCATTTCAAAATCTTCCCTTTTCCCCCCTTTCTTGAAGCACATCAGGTTTGAATAATAATAATAATAATGATAATAATAATAATAATAATAATAATAATAATAATAATAATAATAATAATTATTATTATTATAATAATAATAATAATAATAAATAAATAATTATTGTTTTTATTATTATCATTATTATTATATAAATACATTAATATATTAAGTCATATTGATGAAGTAAGGGTTAAGTTCAACAACAAGTGGAATTTTTTTCTGAAAATCTCAAAGCTATATATTGCAACGCATGGTAATGAGTATTGTGCAAGCTTTTATAGGTAAAAAAAAAAACATGTGCAAGAAAAAAATGTATAGACATTTTTTTTTAAATCCGTGTCAAATATTATTTAGCATTATTATAGTAGTATTATTTAGGTATTAGAGTCTATTAGCACGCAGAGATATTGCTTCAGGTGAAACCGATTCCGATGCAAAAAAAGCTTCCGGGACCGCTGCCCTACACTGCAGTCGTTCCCTCATGGGACGCTGGTACATTATGGATGTTGGTACCTTTCACAAATGCGGAGCTGCTTGGTAGAAAACGAAGCTATTGTGTGCATTTAAGCAGCCCCTTACAGCCAAGCGAATATTTGTAAGTGTCAGTGGTTTGTTTGTTTGACGCGTCCATGTCACGACCCCAGCCTGCTGACTGCTCACGTTCCGACCCCCCGCCACCACCGCCGCCGCCCGCCCGCAGGCCCCAACCCCCCTTTCCCCATCCCAACGCCATTGTCCGACAGCGCTGACCTGCACCCGTCCCGCCCCAGCCTCCCTCCCCCCCCACCTCATTTCCCAGTTTATGCTCACCATGCACTTTAGGACAGCCCCCACCACCACCTCCCAACGCATACGCACCCTCCCGAACCCCCAAAACAATGTCAAGCGGACTTATTGGGACGTGACGTCACCTGCCGATGATTCCAGCCTTTCCTGACTTCTTCGTCTTTACCCCCCCCCCCCACCCCCACCCGACCTCGCACAATCGCGCTATCATGAGGAGCGTGTGCACGTTTGTGTATGTGTCTGCGTGTCGGGGAACAATAGCCACGGCCCTAATCTCCATGTCAAAACCGCTCGGCCTACCCAGCCACGGTCCGCTCAGCGTTTTTGTCCCCCCTGCATCAACCACTCCCCTCCTGCCCCCCAATTCATTCTTCTTGCTGCACGGCAAAAAGAGCACAGAGGGGCAGTAAGGCCCGTTTGTGTGCGAGCAGATGATGCTTACAAGGCTTTTAGCGTTTAGTGGGGTCCCCTGGTCGCAACGATACAATTTCAGGATAAATAATATAATACGTATCCTTGTGAGTATTGTTATATGATCTGTCTACTGTGACATCAATGCTAATTGTTAGCTGGAGTGCCTTTGGAGTTTCTGATCGTACGTATACACACTTGTGTGATCACACAAGTGCAATCAAGGTTTTTGTTGGCACCTGCAGAATGGGATGTGGTGGCACCCCTGTTGTCGTTGAAGCCTGCCCTCTGTAGTTTGGACAGTAACGTCTCTGCCCCAAAATCTCCCCTCACATGAGCTCAGCCTTGGGTTGTTGTTTTTTGTTTTCTCGCCCTCGCTTATGATTACTTTTGATTCGCGAAAACTGTAGAAGGTGACCCGGCGGACTCCCGTTCTGCATCTGGTTTCTTCGACGGGTTGTGTCCGTTCTATCTCGTTGTACCCCGTGGTACAATGACAATGAATTCTGATTTGGATTCTAATTCCATCTGCCAAACTGCTCCTGGTTGTTAAGTGAATTGAGTCACCAACATCGAACAAAATGGTCCATCGACGACTTAAATCTCAAAGAACGCCAAGTCATATCAGTCACACCTTAAGGTCCCACGGTACCATAAACAGTGCAGCCTAGAGAAACACTACAAACCTTAGAGAATATTTATAACACTTTAATCCCACCACTGGCTTTTAGTGGGTAAAAATGACACAGTGTTTCAAGGCTCCGGATCATGTTAGTGTGCCTGGAGTCCTTATCTAGTGTCTGGCTTGTTTAGACCGTGTGTTTTCACAGGCGGAAAAAAGACCCGGGGACCCGCTGAGGCTCTTAATAGGTTTACTTGGCCCTATTGAATCCAGCCGAGCGGCACAGATCAGATAGCCACAGTCTTCGCCACAGCTTATCGTCCCGGCCCCTTTCTCTCACCCTCTTTTTTTCCCTGCTCTTTTTCTTCTCCTTTCTTCCTGCCCGGGAGGTGCAGAGAGGGGAGGAGAATCAGGGTGTAATTGGTGAACGGGGTTAAGTACTTGTTTGAGCCCCCCGCGGGCCGGGGCGCTTCAGATGATGACTTAATCGTTTTTCTGCTCAATTATGCGTTTGCGGACCCAACCCCGCCGCTGCCTCACCACCCTCCATTCACCTCTCCCTCCGCTCTTTGGGTTATGATAGGGGTGGGGGGGATGTCGGCTCCCAGCGGGGAAGATGAACACACTCTCACTTACGCACACTCTCTCTTGTCTCGCTGTCTTACTTAATGTCTCTATTATCTCCTGCAATTTTTCTTTTTTCTTTTCACACCTCACATCTCGACTCCCTGACGGGGAATGCTTTCATCCCCGCATGTCTTGTCTTTTTTACTTCCAAATCCAACGGCTTTATAAGGCTGAGACATGATGGGCCTCCACCGAAGCTGCAGAAACTCTTATTACAGATAGCATTACAAGGACCAAAGTATTGGTACATGTGGTATTTTTCTACCTGCAGATGTTCTGGAAAGGCTTTTGGACTGATGATTTTGAAATGTGTGTATCCACCAAAGCTTTATGATGGGTTAGAGGTCAGAGCGACAAGATGTCTTGGTAAAATGACGAAAGCAGCATTTCCATCTCAGAATCAAGGATATTTTACAATGGTTCCTCTTCAGGACTGCAAAATCCGGGATCCAGAAACTTTTAGGCCCTGTAGTTTCCAGAAGTAAACATTTTACAGACCTCTTCTTTTGACCCTAATAAAATTCCATCAGAACTCAAAGCAAACACGGGTCTTGTAAAAGTTCCTGGTTCTGGGGTAAAGTTGAGATGAGATTTCAATGACTAAGTTCAAGTCTGGTTTGTTGTAGATGTACCACACTTAGTTTGTTTGGTGGTGTGGAGTCACAACTGTCCATTGTCCTTTTCTTCCAGTTTAACCGCTGCATCACCTCGCAGCTCATCAAGTGGTTCAGCAACTTCCGGGAATTCTACTACATCCAGATGGAGAAATTTGCTCGGCAGGCCATCAACGACGGTGCTGCTGGTGTTGAGGACCTGAGCGTGACCCGGGACTGCGAGCTCTTTCGAGCCCTGAACATGCACTACAACAAGGCCAATGACTTTGAGGTACGTTCGTTCTTCGCATTCGAACAAAATGTGGATGGAAGTCGGAGACCGAGGATCTAGTAACTGAAGAACTCTTTTTCAAGATTAAATAGAAGCTAAGTAAAAAAGAAAAAAATCGGGTTGATCTTAATTGTTTCAACATGATGCAATTAATGATTGTACAATGTGTGAGTGCTTTAAATTATCACCTTAAGTGAACCCTCTTTCGACCTACTTGGAAACGAATGTCTAATCGTTCACTCTCTTATCTCAAATTGTATTGAGAAACATTTTTTTTTTGTGTAGGCTACCAACTATCTAGAACCGACTCAACCAGGTCTGGGTGTATAAAAAAAATTACGGATTTACGGCATTTTGGAAAAAAATCATTTTTGACATTTTTAATGAATAAATATAAAATCTTAAATGAGCTGATGATATTTTAAACAAATTTGGTGGCATCAGAAGCTTATCTTAATCTACTTTGAGGTATATAAAAAAAAAAGAAGTCGGCTGCTGTTGTGTTTTCAGGTTCCTGGTGGGTTTTTTTCCCCTAAGAGCATGGAACTTAAAAGGCAAATGAGGAAGAAAAGTTGACTGACTTGATTGTCGCACCTCTTCCTCATCTTTTGTTCTGTGGCCTTTGTGCATTTGAGACATTTGCTACTTCCCCCGTCCTCATTTTCCTCTTGTGTGTTTGGCGTGTCTTCCAGTTTAACTGTAAGTTCTCAATAGGTAGCTTCACCTTTTGGTGGGTTTTTACGGCATGGGCTTCTCCTTTTTATGCCACCTTGGCTCATCGTTTCCCCTCCCGGTGTGGGCTGAACGTCAAGAAGGTTCGCACGTGTATTTGTTACAGCCACTCGCCGTTCTGAGTGCCCCGTGTGAGCGTTTTGTTGTTGCTGCATTTCCCAGCAGTGTCCTGTTCACCTCGAAGGGTACAGCCATCCCTTGGACCGGACCGAGCATGCTGGCAAAGCATTTCTCTCGCGCGTATGTGTGTGTGTGTGTGTCACTTTGAGGGGAGGGGGGTATTTCACTGCTATCAAGGTTAAGCGTCCTACTGTTTTAGCGAGAGGAAGAGAGGAGGGGGGAGAAGGGGAAATCGGGAGATGGATAGATAGGGTATGGAGGGTGAGAGCTGAGAGACAAAAGAAAGAGCATTGAAGGGAGGGAGGTAGGGAGTCAGGGGAGAGTGGAGGTGGTTTTGGGGAGGGGGGCGGGGGGGTAAAGAGAGAGATGACGTACCGGATAGAAGTGCCCTTGCGAGCAGTGGGAGTTTTGCAGCGCTCACACTTGAAGTGCTTCACTCCCGCTTTTCTTTCTTTTTTTTTTTTTTTTGCGTACACCCCACCCGTCTGTTTCTCTGTGTGCGTTATTTGTCCACTGGGGCCACACACGCAAACACATGCGGCCGCACGCACACACAGACACACACACACCACTTTCCTGCATCCATCTTCTGTCCTCCAAAGGGAGGCTTTTGAAAGGCTCGCGCTGGCAGAAGCACTTGGATATGATGTCTCAATAAGTCCATTGGAAATTAGCAAAGAATGATGATGATAACTAGAGCTGCAAGCAGAATTTCATGAACAGGCCCCTAGTTTCATGGCCAATCTTTGACATTAAATTAAACTTTTACACCATGCCCTGTCCGCAATAGATGACGTGGTAAAAAATAGTTGTCGTATAGTTGCTTATGATTGGTGCTCATTTGGCGTGATAGCGTCAAAGTACGAACCCTGGAATTGGCCTAAGATTTCAGACTTTATGGTTAATTTTGGTGACTATTCAGTTTTATTACAATCAAAAATTGTAATCCGGGTTGATAAGGTCTCGATTATCGCCATTTTAACTTTTTTTTTTTTTTTTTTTTACATGAGTCTGCTTGAGTATTCCAAAAGTCTCCAAGTGCCCTTACGCCATGGTTACTGGCTGGGAGGTACTTCATCTTCATCCGTCCCTCCTCACTCTTAAGGCATACAGCAAATTGTCACCGTACGGCTTGAAAACCGGCTGAAGGGGAACGGCTTTTTTTTTTTCTTCCACATTTGCATACATAAATGTGAACATTTGCAAGACGAGGCGAGGACAGGTGAATAAGTTTTTGCAGTTTTGTGTGTGTAGGGAGGGGGGCGGGGCAAGCAAGGCTTGTGTTGGGGTGATTAGGGGTGGGGGTTGTTTTGCATATTAAGGCTTTTTACGCAGGCGGGCAGGTGTCTGAGAGATACAGGAGCTGATTAGAGGCCAACGTAAGGAAAAATTTGCCCAGCCATGCAAATTCCAACAGCACAGAAGAGAGACTCGCAATGTTTGTGTGGCCTTTTGTTGTGCGCGTGGGCGTTGTTTGTGCGCATGTGTGTGTGCGACCACAAGTGCGGGAGCGTGGGCTTTTGTGTGGGACTCACGTGTGTGTTATATATGTGCAAGTTTGTTCGGATGTTCCGTCTTAAGTGTGTTGTTTGCGAATGTGTGTGCGTCCGCGTGAGTCATAGAGGAAATGTGGAGATGGATGAGATGACTGCATGTGTGGATCAGGATGCCCCCAAGGCCCTTTTTTTTTTCTGTGGATCTCTCCCCTTTCTCCTACACCTCCTCCTCCTCCTTCTGTTCCTCCCCTACCTGCCTGCACCACCACTTGAAACAGGAGCCTACGCACATTCAGCGCACACACACACACATGGAGACACACACCCACACGGACGGGCTGAAGTTTCCGTTTGCCAGATTCTGCATCATCAAAGTTCCATCCACCTTGGTGGCGTCTTTGGAATGAATATGTCCTCTGTTTCAGTGACACACACACGCACGCGGGCGGGCGGGCGCGCGCGCGCGCGCACACACACACACACACACGTCCGCGGCCTTTCTTGTTTGATGCTAATCTGCTCTGTCACTGTGTTGGCCTAATACGCTCCCCATCTTCCCTCCCAGCTCCTCTTTTGTGGCGATTGTTTCCTCTTTTCCTTTCATATCGCTCCCTCGCTCGCCCGCTCCGTTCTCTCTTCCTTCCTTCCGTCCGTCCGTCGCCTCTCTCCTTTCATTCTTTCATCCTCCTCTCGCATGTCTTCCCCCTGCCTCGCCTTCTCCTCCTATTAGGAAAGTTTTAATGGCATAATTGTCACATTCCTTCTGGCACAATGAACACTAGCTGGTAATTAAAAGAGTTCGCCGTTAATTACCTACTTTACCCTCTTTTCTCCGCCGCACGTACCCCCCCCCACCACGCTCCCCCACTCCCCGCTTCTCTTCTTCCCTTTCTTCTCCGCTTTCTCATTCGCTACATCCGTCGCCATCAAAGTGCGGCCCTCTGCCGAAAAAGCCTTGACTTTGAGCGGGCGGCGCTTTCATGTGAAGTGAAAACTCTCGCTTAGCGTCCATTTTTCTTTTTGTAGCGTCCCCGCGCCCCCCGCCACCCTTCTGTCTGTTTGAACCCCCCAATGACAACACACATCATCTTTCATGAGACAGGAATGTGTGCGACCTGGTAATGGCTTGGAGGGGTTTGGGGGTGGGGGGTTCTGATAAAAAGACAGTTTTATGATGGCTCTGGGAAACTCTCAAATTTCCATAGGACCGAGCAGGCCAAGTTTCCTCAATCTCACACACACACACACACACATTTAAAAGAGGAAGTTACTATGATCTCTTTGAGAGAGGACGATACCAGTGAAAGTGGTGACACACAGCCTGGTTTTGAGTCCCCCCCCCCTCTTCCTCTTCCTCTTTCTTCCGCCTGTGGATGTGTTTTGGCCGAACTAACTCACGGGCGTCAGACTTGTTGAAGTTAAAAATGCAAAACCAACAATTTATCTTTTGTGTTAACGGTAGCAGATTTATTGGTTTCAAATAAAATATCAACAGCGAACCATTCTCGTTTAGGGGGAGAATCCCGGTTTTTAAAATAATTAAATTGAATAACCTACTGAAAATAAAATTTGTTTTATGACCTTACATTTCCTGAAACATTTAATTAATTGAATAATTATTGTGAATGAATTATGTCTGTTTTATTTAAAATCTTGCGTACCCCCTGGTGTTCCTTCAAGTACCCCCTTTTGAGAACCACTGGTCTAGTTGATCTCCGTCTTAATTTCTTACATGAGTCTGCCTGAGCATTCCGAAAAATTCGAGGGGTGGGGTTTATTATTCTTTGAAGACCGTTCACCAACAGTTGTTTAAGGAGAAAATTGAAAGATCGATCAAAAGTTGGAAATGAGGTTATCGGTATGCATGGTGAGCAGAGAATGAAGATAGGGCTTAACTTTTTGTGAGTTGTGTATTTTTATAATCGTTCTACCGGAACATAATTTCCCGATGATCAAATTGGTGGCTTTCGAGAGGCCGCATAAAATGACACAAAGGGCCAGATTTGGATGTGGAGTTTGACGCCCTTGGACTAGCACCTCGGATTTTCCTCGATTTTTATTTTATTTTTTTTTGCTCTCCTCTTCCACCTGCTGTCCCTCCATCCCCCTGTCTTCCCCTTCTCTTTTGGCCTCTCCATCCATTACGGGAGAGCCAAGAGCAGATGCTGTCTGTCCAACCGCCGTGCCCCGGTGCATTGTGTGCTTCACCTCTCCTTCCCCCTCCGTTCCTCCCTCCGTCCTCCCTCTTCACGTCCCTCTCGGGGCACCATTTGTTCCGACGCCCGTTTTTCCGCGCTCCCGCTTTGGCCAGCCTTTGCCTTTCCCATTCGCACTTTAAAAGAGCCGAGGTGGGGGGATGTCGCCACATAAGGACACGCTATGTGTGTGTGCGCAAGGGGGGGTTGGGGGTGTCTTTGACCAAAGTCTGACCTCGGAGAATTGGAGGTGAAAAGGTTGCGGCGTGTGCAGAGGATGTACAAGGAGGATGCGAGGGGTATAAACGGCAACATTTAAAGTATAGTCAGACATGTATTCACCGAGATGTGCTCACAGTTGGGACTCTGAGAGCTCGACCGGAGACAAAAAAAAAAAAAAAATCTGATAAAACCTTGCGATGAATAAGATGGTGCTATAGATTTAAGTTCAGAGCTGCCAAAAATAAAAGCAATACGATATGCCACTGGCATACACATTCCTGTATGTATATATACTTTATATGCACCTATCATATTTCCTCTGGGCTACAGCTCTCCTTGCGAAATGGTGCACTAAACACTCTCCCGGCCATATAGGAAAAAACAAGAAAAGCATCTTTCGGAGGCTCGTTGTTCAACTTTACGAAAACGCCTGATGGAATTTCCCTTTTAAAAACTCATAGCAAGATTTGAAAGTAGCTTTATGTCACTTAAAAACTAAAACGAAGCAAAGTGAGATTCTGAATATCCCAAAAAAAATAAAATTGTCTTCTTGCAATAATCCTGAGACGTTCACAGAATGTAAAGCTGATGATGGAAGTTTTGAAACTTTTTTGCAGGGGGGGGACTGTGAATTTTACTAGGAGTCACAATACACCGCAAACCCCCGCTATATCACTGATTCGTCAGAAAATTATATTTTTAATGGCTTCAAACTGGCGATTACGCAAGCTTTAGAAACAAATTGATTGCGACGAAATCAAAAGCCTCACGCGCAACGCAGTCTTACGGCCTTTGAATTGTCTTGGTGACAAGAGTTCGGCGAGGAACAAGAATAGTGAGTGGCATCATCTGCTTCTCGGTGAATGGCCGCGGGCTACTGAGGACCCCCACTTGACGTCGCCTGACAGCTCTTTTCTTCACCATGTGGTGGTCCCGATGCGCGTGTGTGTGTTGATTGCACTGAGCATATTTGTGTGTGCGTGTGTGTAGAGGTCGGTGCTTGTAAGGCTGAATCGCTTAATGGTATTACTTTGGTTCCACACATTCCATTTGCCCAATTCTTGAGTCTCCCTCCTTCCATCTGTACTCCTTCCTTTGCCTCCTTCCTTCCTTCCTTCCTCCTTCTGTCCCTGGTCACCTTGCGCGGTGGCACAGCTGCTGATTATGTCATTATTTCTGGAGCATTTTGGTCTCCCTCCCTCTGTGTGTGTGAGAGAGACTAATGAAGCGTGGCGAAGGGAGCGATGCCAAAATGACCAGGGCGTGCATCAGAGGTGCAGATGTGTCCAAGTCATAGACACCCCCTCCGATTCCATGCATGATTTCCCCTTTCTTTCCTCGTCCTCCTCCAATCTGCATCTCTACATCTTATTCCTCTCGCTCGCCATCATTTATTGTTTACTCCCCCTTCTTCCCACCCGCCTCTCTCTCCAGATGTCCTCTTCCCATCTTCCAGACTCCCTCGCTCCTTTCTTTCCCTTCCGCCTCCTGCCTGCTCCGTCTCCCTGACTTGCTGACCTCCAGAGCCTCCCCTTCCCCTGCCCCTCGCCGTTACACGACTTGGTGACCCCAAACTCATTGTGGCTGCTCTCCCCCCAGTGTGTATGCAAGGGATTGAACTCTTAAGTTCTGGGTTTCCTTCGCTCGTTCATGCTTGGATGGATAAGTATAAGAACTGTAAGGCAGACGTGCTGTCCACTAGGCCATCATGACGCCTTTTTGGAGGTATCGTCATCAGTCTTACGACTGATTTAAGAGTTTAGGCTATATAATCTAGAGTTAGAACAAGTTACTGATGTCACAGATAAGTCTCCTTTATTACTAAAGTGGCACGTGGTGTTCTGGTGAGAGCAGTTGTGACTGAGGTGAGGAGGAACGGGAAGGGAAGATGGGGACATGAGCTCGACCGCTTCCTGTGCGTCTTTGACCGTGTGCCGCGATTGACTCGGTGAACCTCGAGCGCAGCGAATGTGACACCACTGCTCAGCCTCACAAACACGGGAGACACACACATATATACGCTCACACACACATGCGGACGCAGAAGCGCCTCAAGGGCTCGGCATTCTCAAGGCTATCAGCGGACGGAGGGTGGCTGATGTTTGCTCAGCTTTAAGGCCCCTTTCCTGTCCCAGTGCTCACCTAAGACTTTCTGCCGAGGAGCTGAAGGGAATCTTAGCTGGAGACAATGTAGCAGTTGAGGGGGCTGACAGTAAAAACAAGGACTCTGCGCTTTAGTTGGACTCTTCATCCGTGGCCCGAGTCTTATCAGTGGTTGCGGACGAGCGCAGCGAGTGGCAGAAAGACAGGGGACATGGGTTGTGTTTGTCCAAAGTGACAGTGTGGGCCAAGGACTTATCGAGGCCTTTGTAGATTATTGATCGGAACAGATATGCGAGGCAAAGGGGACTATGTGTTCTTACGCGTGAGAGAGGGAGTGTGGCGAATGTTCGGGAAGTTCTGCTTTGACTCAGCGCAACAGGCCTGCTCAACTTTCACTCAAATATACAGGGATTCAAAATAACGTGCGGTTTTAAACTAGCCTTTCGTCATTGTTGAATGACTTTTTAGAAAAGTAACTCCGGTGCTCTGTGATTGCCGGCAGAAATTCTGAAGGGACACAAAAATGGAAGGAAGATATCCTGTCACCTGATGTCTTTTTTTAAAACCTGCCGAAAAAGATTGGCGACGAGATCGGCCAATTTCCAGAAAAACCGGAGGTAGAAGTTCTTTTGTTTTGTTTTTAGTTTTAGCGCAGGGGCACCCTGATATCGCATCATGATCAGCCCCTCTAGAGTTTACGAACATACAGACTGCGAAAAAGCCATGGGAAGTGCGAGTATTCCCAGCCCGAGTTAGGGTTAGGAATTAACCTGGCTGGCCCTCATCAGGGTCTGTGTCATGTCCCTGCATTTCATCCTTCAAGGCTATACAGTACACAAACACACGCATATACGAGAACAGCCTTATCTTCCAGGGTCTTGTCTTGTTTGGCCAATGCTGTGCAAATAGAAGGTGCAATACATCTCCTGACAGTTCCCAAAAGCAAGGGAGAGAAACATATTGACCAAACAAACAGTCAACCCTGAGTCACCAAGAGAGAGGAGATTTCTCAGGCTTTACCGAAAGAGACACACAGGCACACTTACACGCCTGGTGTGTAGCATGAAGGCTTTGGGCCCCTGGCTACCTTTTTAAAACGTTTGTCTAAGCAGTCTTAAGACAGGGTGCCGCGGCTGGAGTGAATAGCTCCCAGCAAGCCGTCCACAGGCTCCTTTTGTCCGCCATCATATTTTATTATCTCATCAAAAAGCAGGAAATCCGATTCCCTCTCTCTGAAAAAGAGCTTATCCTTGTGTCGCAAAGCAACCTGTCACGAGAGAGACGAGACGAGGGGGGGGGGGATCCGTGAATGAGAGTGATTAACGGCCTTGTCGGAGAAGACCCCTCTTTTTTCTTTCATCTACCTTGCCTGCCGTTCTTTTTCCTTGATTGGTATTTACCCAACAAGGGCCAGCGAGAATGATCCCCTCAACTCGTATTGTTACAGTGGGCTACAGCCATATCAGTACCTGGCAGTGGATCTTTCTTTCAGATGAAAGGACTCCAGACTGCATGCTCTGTCCGTGGCGGACCACATCAGTGGGTCCGTCGTAACATTTACTTTGGGGGTGGTGCCCTCAAATGTACTGCTTTTGTACCCTTGAATGACAGCCTAGGACTACCAACTTATTTACCCTACGGGACAATAATTGACCCTTTGGGATGTATGTACTTTGCATCATGAGGGAGGGTGGGGGAAATAGATTCAAGGACTTGGACGGGGGCGGTCAACGTTATCGAGACCGGCGAATGACTAGTTTTGTCTTTACAAATTCTTTCGACTGCAGTCTACGAGCCATGTCCTCAGACAGGAGAGGGCAGCTTCCGTTTTGTCCCTCCCAAACACAAATGTTGCTCTCGGGAAAACGGACTTTAGTGCACTTTGTGGATACAAAGGCTTGTCACTGGGGTGGCAGACCTCTAATGTACCGCTTTTATACACTTGACGGGATGATATATCTTGGGATTACTGATTTTGTTCGAGACAAACATCTGACCCCGGGGGGCAATAATTCAAGCAGGTTGTACCATGAGGGGTGGGGGCAATGTGCTTCTGTTGTAGTCCTCCATTTGGCAGCGAACGTGCAAACATTCATGTTTGCTAATCAAGTTTCTTCAGGTCTGTAACCTGATAAGATAAAGTTTTCGATCCGATGGAAGGACCGTGAAGGTCCCTGCAGGACAGCGCTGATCTCTATCAAAAATACTTTCTTGAATGCATCGCCAGCTCCGTTTTTATTTGAACCAAGGCAACATAAGGACAGGAAAAAAAAAAGACTTTGTACTCAGTTACCTTATTTGCCTTTTTGTCTGCTCCCTGCTTTGTGCATCTGTCCTTTAATTTTGGGCTCTGCTGAGAACTTGTTAAAAAGCCCTATGAAATATGTATGAAGGATTGTGAGCCACGCGATTGGCCCCATTTAGCGGACAGCAGAGCGAATGAGCGGCCACACCGGATAATCCCCCACAATGCCTCTGGAACAAAGGCCCAACAGCTGACCCAAGAGAGAGTGATGAAGGAGAAAGGGGGGTGCATGAAGAGGATTGCAAGCAAACAGTTAAGACTTGCCATCAGGCAGCTGATTGCACGTTTGCAAAGATTTCTATTCGGTTTTGGAGTAGTCTTTTGACACTCCTGTTATGTTACGGTTCAAATTGAACCCAATACCACATAGCAGGGGGTGAACATATTTCTTCCTAGGTGTTGGGCTTTGAAATTTTGAACCCAAAATACAGAGGCCCTGTTAAGATTCTAAGGAGTATGCAAAGTAGTAGGGAGATGAGAGAGGACAAGGTCACCAATCTCGTTCAGGTTATGAAGAACCGTTCATGTTCTGATCTGTTACGACTACTTGAACCCCTTTAACGTCATAACGTTATCAAGGTAATTTGAACAAATCTGTTGCCTCAGAAGTGTGCATCAAACCGGTAGCCCGTCTCATTAATCAGTACCCAAGAAGTAGCTCTCAGTTTCAAAAAGGTTAACGACCCCTGCAGTAGACATACTTTGACAAATCGATGACTGGTGCCGTAACAAACAGTTAAAAGCTTGCATGCATCACAAAAAATAAAATAAATAAGTAAAAAAACGACTGGACAGAAATAACTGTTCTGTCACGCCGGTCCCTCGGTCCTCAGACTCTTCGCAGCCCCTCCGTCCCTCGCAATTACCTACCTACCCCCCCCTCACGCCGCCACCTCCCTTAGTCAAGAGGATCTAAAATACCAATACCCTTTTCTCCTTGACATTGCATTCTCCTTGCAGTCAGCGTTTTGCTGTCCTTTTATAGTCAAAACGTCAGGAGAAATTCCATGCGGGAATATTCTTAGTAAAACGGCAGTGCCGGCGCAGGGTCGTCGTAACCAACACCACCAAAACAAGCTGTTATGTTGGGATTTTTTGGGGGGGGATAGGGGGGAGGGGCTTCTTATTCACAACTCACCTTTCACACTGGTGTGTACACACCGTACACAGGCACAGGCTAACGGGCTTTGTAGCCTCCATTCATCACTTGGAGGGGGGGGGGTGCGGCGAGCAGATTGTCGTCCCATGTGTGTAATGTGCGAACAGGCATGACTGCTAAAGTGTGTGTGTGTGTGTGTGTGTGTTCCAATGGCCACTAACCTTGCTGTGTCCTGACTCTCCTGATGAGTATCTGCAGGACACTGGTGGAGCAAGGGGCACTGTAAGGTATTCGGCTCTATCGTGCGCAGCGGTGGCAAAAGTACTCACGCGCTGTACTTAAGTAGAAGTACAGACACTTGTGTTTAAAAAAAATTAAAAAAAAAAAAAAAAAGAAGACGACGACGACTCTGGTAAAAGTACTTAAGTTAAATAAATTTTATATATTTAGTGTAAAATTTTATAAATTCATCGGCCGGTTCAAAAGAAGTAACGAGCCCATTAGTCATGCGAATAAATATTAGACCAGCCTTATTTCTTCAGTTTGTTCATTTTAAATGCCGCACGCAGCTAAAGTTAGAATTGTTGACTATAACGTTAATAAAGCAATTCTACTTTGACACTTCCCACCACAAATTGTGTGCGTGTCCGCTAAACGAGGCGGGCCGCGGGAGACAGTCAGCATTATCCGAGCAGGTGACCCCTGAAGGCTGCGTCGCCCCGACGCTCCGGTCGGAAGGAAGGAGACGGAGCCAAAGCGTGGCCAGGCGGGTGTATGTGCGCGCAATATGTCGCCTCTATCGCCGTGCAGGATGTGTCATCTCCTTGGCACAAGGAGGTGTGTGCGCTTGTGCGGGCGCATGTGACAGCGTGTTGGCTGGCAGGAAGGTGTCGCCGAGCCTTGCCAGGCGTGGTGTGGCTGAGCGCTGCTGTCAGGGACGCTAAAGGGCCCAGGCGCGTCTCCCAGTTCCTAAAGCATTTAGTACTTCCTCTTTCGACGACACCTCTGTGACACTTGCACCTCTGGTCTTTTTTGGTCACAAGTTGTGTGCGTTGTTTTTTTGTTTTTTTTTGACAGAGAGACAAAGAATGAAGCGTTTCTCCCAATATTGAATCAGTTCTTTGACTTTTATGAGAGTCTATTTTTTTTAACTTCTCCTTCAGTCCTTTTGTCACAGGTTGTAATTTCTTTTTTTACAGCGAGACATATAAAGATGTCACGCTGCCGAGGGAAGTGGGCGTTGTGAGAACATTTGCAAGAAGTGGCTTTTCTCAGGTGGAAGCTTCGATTAGCGTTTAAGGAAGTCGAGTCAGGAGGATGGAGATTTATGTTTTTTTTGTTGTTTTTTTTTTTATCATACGCCAAGATCATATCGGCTTAATGTGCGATGAAGCAGCAATGAGAAAGGCTCTTGACAGACACAATCTAATAAGATCCAAGAGGCTGCTGGACGATAAAATAAATTAAATTACCTCAAACCAGCTCAATTTTTTTTCATTCATACGATGCCGAATCATAAGAGAAGAACTCTATTGATTTAGCGTGTAGACAACACACACATTGAGAAGGCCAACTTTAAAATAAAATTGACCAAATCTAATAAATGGACACTAAATTGCTCGATAATCGGAAGCAAGTTTGCATTGGCGTCACTAAAGCGTTGCCGACTCCGCGTTGACCCGTCTCGTTACGTTTGCCCTCGCAGGTCCCCGACCGCTTCCTGGAAGTGGCCGAGATCACGCTGCGGGAGTTTTTCAACGCCATCGTGGCGGGCAAAGACGTGGACCCTTCGTGGAAGAAGGCCATCTACAAAGTCATCTGCAAGCTGGACAGCGAGGTGCCCGACATCTTCAAGTCGCCCAACTGCCTCCAGGAGCTTCTACACGAGTAAAGCGATTCCACCTTCCAACACTATTCTCTTACGTTCGACCCATTCTTCTTCTTTTTTTTTTTTTCCTTTTTTTCTTTTGTGGAAGTATGAAAGTTATGAAGTAGCATTCCCGATTTGAAGCCTTGGCGTCTGTTCTCTGATGACCTTGCTCTTGCGTTGCTTTTCTTCTGAGAATTGTTTCAGATGCCCAAAACGGTTGTCGTCGCTTTTTTTTTTTGTTGTTGTTGTTGTTTTTCTTGATGAACTGAAGATTGGAATCACTTTGGGCTGATTTTTTGGGACCGTGTGCGATGAAGGAAACAGGCTGGGTTCCGTTGAGATTCCGAATCACGATCTGCGTGGGGTCCCATCCAATGAACTGCCCCCCCCCCCCTCCCAATCCCTGATCGCCACGAATAGATCGTGCAGCACAAATGGCAGGACTAGCGAGGCGGATCTCGACTGGACGTAGTGGTGCAAGTCTGGACTGGTTTCAAGTACTGACCTCTATATCCTGTTTTGAAGTGTGATTTCCCTGCAAGTAGGGCATTGTGTTTATCGGGTGTACATTATTATTATTATTATTATTATTATTATTGAATATTTCTGTTGTGTATGACGATTTTATTATTTGGCACCACCGCTTGCTGAAGGTTGGCACTTGAAGATTTGTTTGTCCCCTCTTTAAAAAAAAAGAAAATGAATAAATTATTCCTATTAAGAGTATTGAAATGGAGTTTAGATTCTGGAATATTCTGATTCTTGTGTCCATCACTTTAAATGTTTTTTTTTTATTTTTATTTGATTATTTGGGATTTTAGCTCGTAAGCAGCATGTTATTTTTTTTGTAGAGTTTCCTGCACTGGACCAGTGAGACAGAGATGAAGCAGACATTTTTTTTTTTTTTTTGCACGGCCAGAATCATTGTATCATTCTGACTTTCTGTTGGTTACTGTACACCAGTGACGTCTTTTTATATACTCGCACTATTTTCCACAAAAAGGCGCACAAGTCAGCCTTTTTTGTACACCCGGGATTTGTATTTTTATTTTTTTTTTATGTTGTGAAATGGGATGATGAAGTGATCGGCTGATACTTGAATTTATGGGAATACGGAAGCACAGTGTTGCGGATACATTGGAAAATTGAAGTGTCACAAAAAAAAAGGGGGTCATTTAGAATCCCCCCCCCCCCGCCGCTCACCTGCATTTATGTGATCCAGCTCCTCTGGGGAAGGAATAATCCAAGGTCGGAGGTGAGCGCACCACCCCGGGGGTAGACGCAGGAGATCTCAGCGACTACAAAGAACGCAGACAAAAGGCTCGGCTCGGCTCTGCGAGCGCACCCCAAACGTTCCACTCCAGACCCCGTCGCTGTTTTTAGCCACTGCGGAATAGACGGACGGGCAGACGATGTCGAACCAATGTTAGCCATTCGGTGACGACACAAACAGTTTTTGAAAAGATTCATTTGTCGGCATTATGCTTGTCTGCGTTTTTGGGTTGTTGAAAGCAGACAAGAAACGACAAAAAAATTTAATCGTGTCGTCGTTGCATCGGGAATATTTTCAGGATTCTGATTGGGGGGTGTGGCCTTGCCTGTTGCTTTGGTTTGGCAAGTGTTTGACAGTCTGCGGATGTTTTCATCGCGACATTTTTTTTCTTACGCTTGACATCAGCAGATGTCACAATTTTGTGAAATGTTGAAATGACAACAGAATTAGCAAGACTCAACCAGAATTAATTTTTCCATAAAAATGCTTGTTGAAATTCCTTAATTTACCATTAGAGCACCGGAAATAGAAACATTTTTGGCAAGTGTTGCCTGTTGCATCGACATGCATGTGGCAGCCCGTGATTTATTTATTTATTTTTTATAACCACGGAGATTTCCTTCTCGTTTTACAAAACACCAGTGTACGGACACGGCCCTTGGACGATAACGTTTGTCCGCGGGTGTCGCGCACCTTGGCCACGCGGGGCCCCCCGGCGCGTCTGCAGGTATGACAAAAGATCAAAAGCGAGCAGATCGCTTAACCTGCCGACTTTTTTTTTTTCCAAGCCGGAACAAAAGCAGGCGAGAGCAACTCCCTTCATTATCTCCCCCGGACGGCGTTCTTCTTAAGATCGGCGGGCCTGAGAGAGCGCGTCGGCCGTATTTCTCACTGAGCGATGGGCTCGGCCCGAAACGTCTCAAAGCACCAGCCGAGGGCTCTAAAGTGCCACAAAAACAAAAGGAGAAAGGAAAGGATACTCTTCTCAATATGGCTCCACGCCCTTCGCGCTTCCTGGCGCCTCCTTTAAAGCCCTGAAGAGGTCCAGACACTAAAAAGATTTTTTTTTTTTTTTTGGAGTTGATTTTTAATCATGAAATATTATGTCTTTTTCTAAAGAACTGTACAGTATTAAAATATACAATATTGACAATTCTTTGGGGACGCAAGTTGTTCTTAATGACGACTGTTTAATTCTGTGTTCTCGTGACTTGCTTGTAGATTAGGAGCAGTTAGTTGTAGAATCGGTGACTTTGGTTTCTTTCTCCTTTTTTTCCCCCTCTCTCCATAAATGTTTTCTTCAGATCCACTTGGAATCCATTTTCAGAGTACGTCGTTGCTACTGTAAATATTGTGGAGATTAAACAAAGAATAGCTGTACAGTTTTTCTATGGTCAATCGAATGGGGTGGAAAAACTTGAAAATGGGACGGTCACACTTGGAAAAAAATAAATAAAACTAAAATAAAATATATATAAATATATATATAAATGGTGTTCCCTGCCTTTACTCGGGGGTCTGTGGGCAGTGCCCCTCAAGTTGCACCAGCATCCGTTTATTTCAGTCGAAGCTGAGAGAAGACCCCGAAGACAGTCCGCAGGCTTTGTATGGCGTCGAAAAAAACAGAGGGGGGGGGGGGGGGGGGGGCCTTGTCAATACGAGGACCAGCCGTGTCACGGAGGGGACACATTGTACAGAAGAGCTGATTTATACCGTTTTGGGGTGTTTTGGGGGTTTTTTTCTACCGGGTTCAAACAGTCGGGGAGAAGTTGTTGTGCTTTTGTGGAATTTTCGGAGTGCTTTGCATTTTGCGATGTGTGCGTGTGTGAGCAAGTGTGTGAGTGCGTGTGTGTGCAAGTGCAAGAGAAAAGGCCGATTATGAGAACCTGTGAACCAGTTAGTGACACAATTCTCAACGCGCCCCCCCTTCCTCCTCCCCCACCCCTGGGAGTGCCATCCTGACATGTAAATGACTCTCATTAAGCGTCGGCGAAGTCCGTGCGTGCGCGCGCGGCCATCCTCTCCTCTGATCTGTTTGCTGACCTGTTTGAAAAGGATTTTTCTTTTCTTTTTCGTTTCCCGATGCTTTCGCTGGTTAATCTTTTTATTGTTGCAACTCAAATTTTTTTTGTGTAAATATCCATGACATGGACTTATAAAGTGAGAGCTACTGCCTTTGTATAATTTAGCAATATGTTCTGTAAATAGCGTTTTGTTAATGCTTTTTTTTTTTTGTATAACATGATGATGATGATGATGATAATGATACCATTATTATTATTATTCTCGTGCAGTAATTCCAATTGGAGTGGTGATGTTGATTTTTTTTTTTTTAAGACATACAGGTTGTCAAATACAACTCATATTCCATTATGGCTGCTTTTATTTTTTTTTTTGCTTTTTTTTTTATTTGTTTCTGTTATTGGTGTCCATTATGTCCTGCAGATTGTGTGTAATTTATTGGTTTAATTTATCCTAATTTATTCAATGTTGGTTTCTTTTTCAAGCAGGGAAGGCTGTACTGCATTTCATTAAGTAGATCCAAATTAGTTTTTTTTTTAATTAATTATACCTAAAAGTGATTTTAAAAAAATGTATATCTCGGCAGCTAAATAGACATTTTCAAATTGGTTTTGTTTGTTTCCCGACAGGGCCGAGGGTAGGCTAGAAAGCTCAAACGAGTGCGAAGCTGTTTTGTGTTTTCTCCTGAGAATCTTTTTCTTTTTTTTTTTTTCCGCTGCCCACCCGCCCCCCCTTTAATTGCGTTGTCCCGGCCCAAACACAACCAGTAGTCAAATTGCCTTTCGTGCCTTCACCCTCTATGAACTGAATGTATGTGCAGTATATATGCAAGCTTGTGGGAAAAAAATTAATAAAAAATGGAAATAAAAAGGAAAAACTCGTGTCTTGGTTGCCGTTTTATTTTCTGAGATATTATTATGATTATTTTTCCCATTTATGGATTATTGCATAATTAACTCGTGATAGTTGGAAATGACTCTCGCACTTCTTTTGACTTCACTTTTTCTCCTAATGCAATTTTTATTATTTTAGCTAAATAAGGTGGCTAAAACAATTTGAATATTTGCATTTAATGCATAGATAAGGTTTACCCGGATGTCTAAAATTGCATACGCCAGATATTCCTTCTCCCAAATGTTTTTGTTCATGGAGGGGGGGGGATCTCATTTAAAAGATATCGACCATTTCTGTGCATCATTTTCCATATTAGTCATCATGACCTCATTGTACTTTCCACCACGCCTGCCTGCTTTTTCTGTTCCTTTTCTTTCCTTTTGTTCTTGTCCGACCGCTTTTTTGGCTTTGATGCTCATTTTCGGAGTTGCTTCTTTTGTGTGTCTTTGCTTCGCTCTTCGCTTTTGAATCTTGTTTTTTTTTTTTTTTTCCTTCTTCTTTTCCCTCTTGTCCTCCACCTGCCTCCCCTCCGCTTGCCTTCACCGGAGGCTAAAGCAGCTCCTTAGGTTGGGCTGAGACAGCATCTTTGTACAACACCGACCGTCTGCTCTGTAATCAAATACCATCTGTCGCTACATCTGAAGACTCCCTCTCTTGCTTCATATGCTCACAACACACATGCACGCACACGCACACGCACATGCACACACCCAGGCTTACACGTGCACACACCACATCTGTGCTACTCACTCCTGGACAATGTGTGCACACTTGTGTGTGTTTTATTACCCGTATACTAACAATCATTCCACCTGATTCATTTCTTGGCCCGCAGGGAGGAAGTCACCAGAGTCACTTTCGCCGCTTCCTGTTTTGTTCCACCACGGGGCGGTTCAAAGGTCATTGTCTTCAGGTATCCATGTTTGTTCTGTGACTGTGTGTCAGCAAGACCTTGGCTGCTGTATCAGACGGGAGATAGTGGACTTTAGCTTCTCAGTCTTAGATCAACAGCCGACTATCTCAAAAGGCTGCCAGCCTTTCCCAATGTTTGCCCAATGTTTGTCCCTGCTCCGGCACAGAAAACGTTGACACGGTCCCCAAGGTCCCTCTCTGACGCCGACACCACCGCACCCCCCCCCCCCCCCTTCAACCCGCAGTCAGTGATCACATGCTCAGGTTCAAGAACATTTTCGATTCAGCACAGAGTGTCTGTGTCGTGTCTCAGAAGTAATTTTACGGAGCACGTCACAATGGAGGGCGAATAATAATACTGTGGTAGTAGTTGTAAACCACCTCACCACAGGAAACGTTTGTGACAATGAATGAGATTTGTCAAGTACTCAGGAAGCTTATTCTAGCAGTGGTAACGCCCCAAAAAAGGTAACACCTAGCTCAAATCCACGGGATCCCACCTAAAGCCCTCACCCTAACCCAAGTGGGTGCCACCTGATACTCGGACTTGAAACCCAAACCCTGAGTCCAAGGCCCACCACAGACCAAGCGACGAGGCCAAACGTGCCTCAAATATCACATAGTGAGCGGAAACCTGTAACTAGTTTTAATAAGTGGTCAATCATCAGCCACTAGTTTTACTGCCATTTGAAATTCGACTAGCAGATGAAAAGTGTTACAACATCACAGAAAATCCAAAAATGTCCAAGACAATCACCTAACGCTATTTATAATATGCAACACCCTAAGTCCATCTTCACCACCTAACCCAAAGGATGCCGGGTAAACCTTTGACCGTAAAGGAAACCACCAAATCCAAACCCACGGCATACCTCCTAAAACACAAATCAAAACAGCAACCCAAAGGGTAACGCCTAAACTTAGGTTCTCAAACTTGCTCATTAACTAACTCTTTAAATTTGAGTGCAGACCAGTACAAAACATCATGGTGGTAAAGCGGAAACGGTCCTCAATTTGCCTACAGCTTGGACACCAATATGTCAGCTCAACAAGGAGCCGGTTTTCTTGACCAAGGTGCTGACACATGATCTGGATTTGGTTCCGAGGCACGACGCAGTACCTACCCACTGCTCCACCAGAATGATTTAAAGTCCTTAATTGGTGGGATCATTGAGCATCTGTCAAAAGCAACCCCGAAGGACTCCTGCACGGTTGCAATCAAACACGGCATATCTTCTGTGATATGGATGTTTCACTCATTCACTACCAGCCGAGTTAAAAAAAAAAACAAAATGGATCTTTGACGTCTTTATCCGTCAATGGTAGTAAATGAGTTAAGAATTCACTCTGGTGTTCTGCTGCAGAGCCGTTGGCACCGTGTGGAATTAACGATGGGCTGGCAACAGTGGACACCTAGTGGTCAGCATGTGTAGCTTAGTCTCAGCTTTGTCTTTCTTCTATTCCCTCCTCGTTCTTTATCACCTTACTCTTTCTTTTTGCGTGCTCCCTTCTTCCGCGGGTGTGTATTTGTTTCACGGAATTGAAAGATTCCAGTTGGACAGATCATACTGACCCCTTTTCTCTCTCCGTGTCCCTATTTTTCCTCTCTCGCTCACTCTCTCTCGCTCTCAGGGACTGCAAGGCTCCAACGCAACTGGAGCCTCGGAGGCTCAAGAGAGGAGCCTGGGAAAGGAGGAACAAAGGGCCGTCCGGCTGCAGCCATCAGCACCCCGCACCTCCTCTCCGTTCTCGGCGCTGCTACCCCCACTTCTCTCCTTCCATCCCTCGGTCCCCTTGCCGCTCTTCCATCTCCCCACTGGCCAGCGCCCCAAATTAAGACTTCAGACAAGAATTGGACTCGCTAAAAACAGGGAGAGAAAGAGGGCAAGAGAGAGAGAGGGAAGGAAGTCCGTAACAAGCCAAGAGGAGCAGCACGACAAAGACTCTGTTGTTGGATGGCAGGGCCCCTGTCGCTCGGCGAGGAACTGTCACCGTGTCAACTTGGACCTCTTGTTTGTGAGCCACACAAACAAAAAAACATTAATGAACACATACACATGCATACTTGCGCAAACAGGCGACAGACAGGCTTGGACACCTTGCCTGAATTTGAGCATGAAATGATACAGTATACCCTGAGGAGGGGACTTCAAAGCCTTAAAGTGAGCGTAAGTGATGTTTTATGGGGGGCGAGCACTGTGCAGGTGGACATTGGTAAGAGGGTACACCACAGCCTTGAGAGACGCGTCGCAGGCCTCAGGGGCAAACACCTGCAAACACTTTGATCTTGTATATAAATAGTGTGTTTAAAACAGGTTGTGCCTCTCTAAGCAAGTAACTTAAGATAGAAAGCGAAACTCGTTTGGCTTCCGCCGCACTAAAACCCGAGTCTAGTGGCTCCAAGACAGATGGCACTCGGGGCAAAGCTGGTCTGGGATTTGTGTCTCCCTTTCCATCGCTCCCTCCAGGACACTCTCGCTTTTAATAGCCATTATTGGCATTCTTTGCCTATTCCAGATCCCCGAATCAAAAATCACAGAGGCCCATTATATTTCCTATTGACCCATTTGGCAAGGTGGTGGGAGCATTGAGTACTGGATTAATTCGAAAGCAGTTCATAATCCCATAATTCTAATGTTTTAATTACTTAGATGAACAGGAGGCATTTGAGCAAAGGCTAATCTCTGAGACATAAGGGGTGAAAAAGGGAGACAGGAAGAGATTTGTCCTTCTCCTTCAGCCCCTTCGCACACACAAAGGCAAGCAGAGTATTAAAATTTACCACCTGTTATGCAGAACAGAATAAAAGAGTCGCAGACTTGATCACACGTAGGATGAGGTTGGGAACTGTTACCAGGCTCGGATGCTTAAGTGTTTGTATGCAATTGACATTTCTGGACAGATAGTTATGCATTAGGACCACGTTCTGGCCGGCAAAGCCATATTTACTGAATAAGGTTAGGTATGCAACATCATTTTAGAAATGATGATTTTTCAAAACAACCAGCTATGAACTAAACTACAGATAGCACAACGAATTTTATGATAAAATTAAGCAGGCGCATACCTAAAAATGAAGGCGCTATTCATAAAGAACTGTATCCAAATAAGTACAGCTTGAAATTAACCTCAGTAAATAATCATGAATCTTTTTACTGGTGACACCGGCCATCCGTGGCTCTTCCACAATTGTCGTTGACATCCCACCCTTCCTGTCAATCAGGCGGTGGGACAAAGGCTGCTAAACCAAGGCAGATGACCTCATGCCTGGAGTCAACGAAGGGGTCTTAACAGCGTTCATCATGCCTTTTGTGTCGGGGGCCGTTTTTCAGATGGTACTAAGTGCAGAGAATCGCCTCGCCGCATCTCTTGGGGACTGGCGGATGCGCGCACACCAGCCATCCGAGCACATACACAAACACTTGTGCCGACACACATCCCCTTGATCCACGGGCTGGAGCGTTGAGCCAGGAGTGAGCCTTAAGACAAGGAGTGACAACCGGGACAGCTGCAGGGGCTGGAAGCCAGTCTTACGCCCACCTCCCCCCCTTCCACCGCCACTCCCCTTCAGGGCCTCCAGCCAGCCAAACGAGCCATTGTTTCTGGCTGGTGCTTGTGGTATTTCATTTGTCATGAAATGGATACAGACACGGGATGAACGTAAGACTCATTCTCCCAAAAAGACGCCGCTACCGCCACCGCTGTGGCTGCCTGGGCCCGCGCCGCTAACTCAACTCAAACTCATTCTTAACCTTCTCATCCAGCTTGCCCCAAGCACCCAGCTCTGAACTATTAATAAACATGCCTTCACCAAGGTGGGGTGGAAAAGTGGGGGGGTGATACAGAAGAGGGCATTGTTTTTCAAAATTGATGTGTGAAGAAAGAAAAGAGGGGGGTGGAGGGGACGCGGGGTGAGGGAGGTTAGCTTTGTGCTGTCAGTCGGGGTTTTTGTCATCCTTTATGATCTTCACTGTCTCAGGTTCCTTCGCAGACAGTAGGTAGTCCGAGCAGTTCCTGCTCAGTGGAAATTAATCCCAGTTTGGTTCTCCGGGTATTGTGACAGCGTCTCTTCTCAGACGCATGACAACTGTCCGATCCTCTCACCTTGGTGCTAAGCTTCCCGCACATGCTGCATCTCAGGATGTTTTCATCACGAGTTAACTGCAACAAGAAACTTGAGGCTGGGCAAAAATAGCCAAGACACTAAGATGATCGTCGGCTTGGCTGTTAGATCAGCTCTAATACCCCAAGTCCGAAAAGAGTTCACGGGCATACAAACAATACCCAGTTATCTCCATCAAGGGCATTCCTTGGCACAACAATAGGACCATCTCCTCCCCCTGTATTTTCCTTTCCTCCCCTCCCTCCTCATTCTCCGGCCATTTCCATCAAAGAGCATTCCAGCTCCAGAGCCCCTTAAGCCCTTCACTCAGGGCTTGTCCATGTGACACGGCATGCAGACAGTCATCTTTAAGAATTGATTCACACTGGTATCCAAAGCCTCAGGGGAGACGGCCTGCCAAGATACCCAACATAGGCGCCACTCATGAGGTCCAGGTACACGACAGCTGCTCGGTGACAAAGGCAACAAAAATGGGAGGCACTCTGAGGGGGGAAGATGCATCCCTAGCCTCTCTCGCAACCCTACAGTGGTCACCTTGAGCCATTTGTTGCCACTCAGTGCCAGTCTTCAGGGATGACAAAGGGTTGACTTCGGCCAAGATGGCAAAGGGTTGACTTCGGCCAGAGGGTGAGATTGCTCGATGGTGGTAGCTGATGGGGGCATCCATGTCAAGAAATCGGAAACCAATTAGTCCCCCTGAATTTGGGGTGAAAACGGTTATTTATTCCAACATGACTGCACACCATGATCCTTAAAGTTTGGTGTGGAATTACTTGATTGTCCCTCTGACAACCCTCAACTTGAAAAGCATCAGACTCCATCAGAGTACGCTGGCCAGGTGACTATGTGGACTGTGTAGCTGGATGGACGGACAGACTGTAGCCTAAAATCCATGAAGTCTAGTCTGGAAAAACCTGACTGGCCAGTGAACAACCCTAAAATGTGATTCATGGTGTGCGCAGCCTTCTGTCCAACGGTACCTTGGATAGGTCCCACATCCCCCCTAGGCCTGAACAGGGCAACTGGAAGAAAATGAATGAATGAATCTTTTGGGTAAATGACAAACCAAAACTTCTAATCCAAGTTTAGCAAAATCCGAAATGTTGTCCCGGGTCATACAGGGTAGACCAACTTCCACATGTAAGGCAGTGGCCAGTCACAGCTGTGATAAATGGGGCCCAATAATTGTGACAATGCTGAGCTGTTTTCTTCTGAGGCTGATCATCTGGTCGCACAATTCCTGCTGAAGGTCAAATAAAGGAAATGAAAGCCCCATCCGAGAAGTAACACGGATGTTGGAATACTATGGATAGACGACACAAATCATCCGCAAGGAGACAGGTTGGATATTGCTTCACCTGAAGTGTTTCCATAAAGAACAGTGAACCAAAGCCTTGGGAAGTGGTATCACTCTTCAAGAAGGTCTTGACCCGCATGCACTCTGATTTATGATGATGCAATCTAGCGCATCATCGATCTTAAATAAGCAATTAAATAAACAAACTCGGGGCTGGGGCTGAAGCGCTTCTGGCGCTTGTTGTGCTACGATAAGATGTCAGACAGAGAAGCAACATTTTTTTTGTGTGTAATTCAGAGTAGAGCAAAGGTAAACCAGAGATGAGAACCCCGTAGAATAGAATGGCTTGGCATCAACCTCCTTCCTGTTAAATCGGAAAGGCCGGGCAGAGACGAGAAACAGAGGAGGAGGAGCACGAGGGGTGGCGGGGGCGGGGGGAAATTTACCAAAGCAGCTCAGGAGGGCCCTCATTACGATATTAAACAAGATTTAATAAGTGAGAGTGATTTGATGAGGTGATTATCCTGACCCATTAATCAAGCAGGTTTCTGGCCGTGCCGTAATATGGCACATCTTTCCCGCCTATACCAAAGCCTCTTTAGACGCTGAGCTCCTTACTGTGCTAACGCCGCTCCAGAAACAAAACAAAAAGGGCATATTACATCTCATCTCTCAAGCCTGCGGGTATTTTCACTGCTCACTCATCCCACTTCCTCCCCGCCAGTCTGCTCTTGTGCTGCATCTGATAAATTGAACTCCTTAACATCTGGGTCAGAAAGTAAAGTCTTATCAGAGAGAGTTAAGAGTGATAACTGGCAATGATAACGAGAAAGCATCTGTTGGCTTTAAGGCTTTTGGTTAGAGAATAGAAGGAAGTTGTGCTGACTCCACTGGGTATACTGGAGGGGAGCAGGAGGAGTGTTTTAGTGTGTACACTTGTAGTTTGTGTGTGTGTCTTTGGACTGAGCGACTGCAAACTGAAACATAATTCTCTTGCCTTCGTTAGAAATTACCAATCAACTATAGAATATCAACATCATCAAACCCTGGCTAAAGTTTGGCCTCTGGAACGCTTAATTTTTATCATAAAATACTGTGGTAGCGCAGTAAAGGGGCTACTTCCTGAACGATTGTTTTCATGCGTATAATAATAACGGTCTTGGTTATTAAAAGGAAGTCTTGACACTTGTGGTTGGAGACACAGACCCGAGCGCTGATTTCCTAGGAAAGCGGAAGTGAAGTCAGGTGTTATGTTGACCTCACAGATGTCTGAGCTATGCACTTGATGACCACTGGAGGGCACTTGTCACTCTTATGGAGGCCTCAAATCTATGCTCCTGAAGACAAATACTGCCATGAGGTAATTTGCACGGGACCCAAACTAAATAAACAAACAATAGAAATGTCAGAAAACAGGCAAAGCTATAGATTATTATTCTCAAAACCAAATGTTTTATTTAGACACAGAAATCTGCTGTCATGAAATATTATAAAAATCAGATAATATATAATGTTGAGGAGCTGAAATTCCGAGCAGTTGGACAAATTTTAATTGAAAAAAAAAGTTCTCCAAATGATTAATAAATAATCAAAAATAAGTATTGATTAATTTGATCATTGATTAATTGTTACCGCTAAAAGACACTAAAGTTCAAAATGAAGATCAGCGGATTCTACATTCCAGCAAATACAGAGACACCAAGGTGATTCTGCATATTAATTTTGGATTCATAAGCAAATGTTTTGAATGTAATTTAAGCGAGAGCATACCTAACATGAAGGAGTAAAGAACACAAAAAAAAGACCGCCTCCCTAAAACATTTTAAAAGCTCAAGTGGAAGAAGATTACCTTAAAGCAGGCACAGGGACTGAGCTTTTAGAGGGCGAACCGCCGGAGAGTATTAATACAATAAGCACCGAAAAAAATAATACAAGAATGTTTTTATCAAACGTAATCCGGAGATACGAGGCCAAACCAACCTGGGACATAATCCCAAGGAGAAGGTCAGGGACGTACTTGTACACGGACTCCCTCCGTGTCTCGAACTGGCTTCAAATAATCAACAGATAATCTTCAAGAGGACATGGTGCCTTGTCCCGTGATGACTTCAGCTTTCAGGTCAACTTCATCGTATTTAGTGTGACACCACCAAATCGTTCACGCCTCCGTTCTATGAAATTTCATTACAGGGACGCCCCACTATTCATGTGGGATGTGGACTGCGCCCTGATGCGAAAAGCAAAAATGCAGATTGATTGACACCCACCCAAAGTAGCTTGTAACTGTCAAAATAATACATTGAAAACATCAGTACAATTGACACAATAAAACACGGAAACCATGTGGCTAAATTGAAGGCCAAAGAATACAAAGGCTAGCAGCAGCATTTTGGCCCAACTGGAGATGCTTGATGGAGGACTGGCTGAATCGAAAATAAAGGGCATTACAGTCACCATCTGAGACCTAGCGAAGGTTTAGATTATCGGATTACTCTCTATATCGCAGATTTTGCCAGACTGAGTCCCTTTGACGAATCGGGTTTCACTGAACATTGAACAAACGGTGTGATGTGAAACCACCGTTTGTTCCCTAAACTGTCAGGATGACATCTCAAGCGAAGAAGAGCGCGTTTGTTTACTAGAAGAACAGATGCAACATGAATTTGGCCGCCGTCGACGCCGACTGTGAGACAATGTCGCCTTGGCGAGGAACTTTCTCTCGCAGGCTCCCGCTCTCCCTCCGTGTAACCGTGCAGCATAATTTGAGTAAATGACAGGGGAACATCTGCTGTGCATAAGAGAGAGGCCAACACTTTAACATGCAGATGTCTCTCTCCATCTGCATTAATTCAATAATTACCGCAATGGAGGGAGGAGGGATGCGAGGGAGGGCGAGAAATCTTTTTTTATAGCTTAAGACAATGTTATCGATGCCAGTTGGTATGGGGAGGGCGAAAGGGAGGCGTGTGCGTTTGTGAGCATTTGCTGTCGGACGTTTGTGAGAGGAGGGGTAGATTATTACACCATTTAGCCAGAGCAAGCTGTCACATCGTGGAGGATGGCACTAATTCCATTGTGCCCTTGGTGAGTCACGGACGGACTCCAAGTGACCGATGATGCCTCCACACCACCACTTGGCCACGGGGCCTCCGAACCCGCTTCTCTCATATTTTGGTGCGTGCGCTGTATGACTAATCGGTGTGCCCGTGGGCGTGCGTGAGAGGTATGCTCGAGGACGTGTGAAGCACTCTGCAGGCTGCATGAAAAAGGGGTTTACAGCCAGCGCAGCCCCGAATATCTCAGAAGAAGAACAAAAGCGGGTTCAAGACCAACACTGCCGCAGCTCAAAATCATTCGAAGTGGCTCAAAAACCAAACCAGGACCTGAAAATGCTATGGGATACTGATGATTATTGTAGACTAAAAATATATACTCAGTATATCAACAACCTGACTATGCACGATATCTCCACCGATATACTGTACGGTCACACACACCGACATCCATCCTTGAGCAAGCCGACACATGCACGCACGGAACCGACTCTTACGCGCCGTCTAAACATAGGGACAAAGGAAAATATTTGTATACTTGGCAGGCCAACTTCCTTTGATTGCAGGAGTGCTGCCGCTGTAGGAAACAATGCACGGGCACTATTAATACACCAAGGAGAACGAGAATTCCTCTTGGACGACGGCTCAAAGGAGCCAGGGCTATTTCCAGACGCACTGACTGATTGAATGTCTCACCGGCTAACTGAACTCGCCGCGTCTTGTCTTACGCGGCTGTTTTCTTGCGGCAAGGTCTTCCTAACGTGACGACAAAAACACAGTAGGCCTCACTGCGGTGACACTTAAACGGGAATTGTGTATTATTGCCGAAGGGAAGTCATCTAAGGATCGGGACACAGGATTTTAAAATTGTGGGGTTTTTTTTATATGTGACTTATTGAGTGCCGCTTCTTTGTTCGTCCGTGAGGGTGCTTCATTGATTGGCTAAATGGCTCTGGAAAACACGTAGATTCTTGATCGGAAATATTGAACACATTTAATATTTATGACTGTTGGCGCGACCCGTTTCGAACCCTATTATTACAACTTTTGTGAGTCTGACTCCAGTCAAGTCGCATGACTCGAGTCCGCCAGTTCTGATGATTGACGACGCTTTCCATAAGCGCCCACTTAAAAAGCATCAAATCCCTGCTCGCTACATCGGCATTCATTAGCATAGCTAACAAATGCCCCAAAAGAGCGAGAGTGGATGGAGAGAACAATGGTGGCCTGTAATGAGGCAAGGGGCAGGGAGGGGGGCTATTGTTCTGGTCTTATTTAGACTTTGGTGTCACCCCGCAACTGTTGTCACTTCTAAGTTTAGCTGAAGAGGGCAGCGCCAAGGAGGAGGAGGAGGATGAGGAGGAGGAGGGATGGAGAGGTTGAAATGGGATTCAAATGGAAGATGGAAAGAATGCAGATGGAGCTGACGTGGAAGGCAGCCAATCGTGGGGAAGAAGAAATGATGAGGTCAAAAAATGGTGACTTCACCCACCCCCCACCCAACACGATCCTAAAAGACCAACTGTGAAGTTTGAAGGGATTTACTGGTATGTGTGGCTACTATTTCATAAAAGGCACTGGCAGACACAACATCAGACAATCAATACCATGAATCAACACCAGTTTAGAGGGACTCCGATCACGTCAGGGTAGGATCTATTAGTTTTACGTTTCATGGCGAGTCATCAAACTTGGCCACACACGCAATGACAAACCTCAAATTTCTTGTAATAATAATAATAATAATAATAAATTTAGTTGAAGTTGAAAAAAGATTTTGTTTGTCTTTAAAGGAATTTGATAAAAGCAACTTGAGTCTGGTCAACCGCAAATCAAGGTACCACTGAAGTGACAAGGATGAAGCACGATGCTTTCCGCTAACGAGCTTGAATTTCCTCAAAACCAACACAAGTGGATGACGATCCTTTTACAGCCCTTCCAAACACGGCCAACAATCCAGTACAGAGGGGTAGTGAAGTACACTTCAATCACAGAACCAAAGGAGTCCAAAGACGCAATCGGACAGGACCGAAGAAGACAAGGGGAGGGCGACAGATTAGCCCAGCTGTCTGCTCATAAAGCGGCTGAGGGCTGGAGGCGCTAAGCCCTCCAGTGAAAGCACAGCTTAGGCGGGGGGACGCCGGCCAGCGGACCCCGTTCGGCCCTACGGTGGCCTACAACGCGGGGCGCGAGCCAAAGCAAAGACACATGGATAAACAGAAGAGATGAGGGCTTTTCGACCGGGTTAAGACGGCCGGCGGCGCCCTCCCCTCGTGGAGACACGGGGGCTAGACTTGAGGCTCGCCACTCGAGATAAGGGCGGGATGAACATTGTCTCGGTCCAGTAAGAAAGTGGATTTAGTGTCCATCCCTCTATCGGGACAATCCTTGGCGAGCAGTCACTCTTGACCCTGGTCACGGCAACCACCCCACATACACACACAAACAAGCGTCCATCGCCGCAGCCGTGCCCCGCCGGTGACCCCTCGTTAGTGCGGCATGCTGCCAGCGGTACGCGATGACAAGGTCAGGAATACGAGGTGACGAGGGCCCCGGTTCTCTCGGACCGCAAGGCCGAGAGCGGCAAGGGGTCTTTAACCACGCTGGATTTCACACACAGCGCGCATGGGCGACCTCCCGGCAGCGAGGCATTAGCAGCTGCTGCTTTATGAGCTTCCCAATGTGACAATGCCCCTGCGTATCCATCAACGGTGCGCCTGTAAATTATACACACGGTGTCTTTGAGGGGTGTAAAAACAGAGCGCCTACCACGCCGGCCGGGGAAGCGGATCATTTCTGAAACACCAAACAGATCGGCGTTGCTATCCAAATACACGATGTAATCTCACTTTGACATACGCATAAACAGAAAGCTTTCATGTGCAGTACTGTGCCGACTCGGTACGTGTTTATTATTAGTTCGTGATGACGGATCAGCCCGCGTGTTACGTTTTTTCTCAGTTCAGAATGATTGGAATTGACTTTCACAAAATTACTCGGTCAATTTTGACATCAGTGACACTTACTAGAATTTCATTTCCTTGAACTCTGTGCAAATGCTTATCCCATTTTCTGCTATGTCTGACATAATCAATTAAATTAATCAATTAAGATCAAAATGTGTGACAATGGCTCTCTGCTGAATTGTCTCACCCCACAACAATGGAAAGGAATGCAGCCCTTCCATTGCATTAAAGCAACCAATGACTAACCTGTTTATTTTTTTATTGTGCTATGCAATGCAGTCTTTTCATTTATGAATCAAAATAAAATGGTGATACTTGGCTGTGATAAAATTTCTAAATAACTTGTCTTTAAATGTGTAGAGGTGAGAGATGACCATTTTCCAAGGTTCTATTCCAAATATTCTCAAAGTCTTCTGATGCACAGGAAGTGAAAAGTGTAACGTAAAATTTTGAAAAATGCACATCAAAACTTGAGCCACAGTTTACATCAGAACATCTCTTCTTGAATTGACAACAATTTGAATCTTGACAATGACACAAAGACGTTCATACATATTCAGAGAGCGCAGTAAGCTAGCTAGTTTGCTAGCTTACCATGCCTACGTCGAATGTGCCTTTTGGAATAAAAATGGAACTTACATTCAGCAGATGGAATGCACCTTTGTGTCGCTTGTAGTTTTGGGAATCTTTGTTGCCGTTGCTGTCGTGTTCTTCAAGATAAAACGAGCGAGATTATCCGAACAGGACACGTGACACTCCGAGTCGCTAGAGGGCGCAGCATTCCACCACTAATTGCGCAGGTGGTGGTTATTGCGTCATACTGAAAAGACTTAAAATATATTATAACCTTTTTTTTTTATTTGTAATTAACCATTTTTTTCGTCGTGGAAGTCGTGTGAATTCAAGACGTTCTCCATTTAAAAATATATTTATAATCATTCACGGAGAAATTCAACATTAACTGTTGTATATAGTTTTTGTTGCACAAAAACCAAGAAACAAGGCTCGAAATATTGTAGAATAATGTTGCCATATGGTCAAATTAGAGCCTCTCTGGTCATGACTTTGCACAGGTAGAATTATCAGAAAGTGACGCAACTCCATGAAAAATGTCGAATATAGAATAATAAATACAGAGAAGTTTGGAAACAGGTCATGCCTTGTGTATCTATTTAATATATCTGCCCCTGTCTCTTATTCTGTTTTCCATAACAGGTTTTTCCTTGAGAACTAAATCTACTTTAGGATTTATTGTTTCTTATCATTCCTCATCATTGGAAATTATAATCCTTTCACCTAATCCTCTCTCTCTTCCCTCCCTCTTTTTTTTTCAGATCATATTCATCAAGATCATCCTGTGTGTGGCAAAGCAAGAATCCGGCACGCCAGCCAAAGTCTAAAGAGATCGGCTTGGGCTCCCGGGAAACAAGTGGGTTTCTTCCAAATCAAATCAACTTCCTCTGATGTAATCAAGACGAGACGCCAAAGACGAGCGAGTAATCTGCCGGGGGGACATGCCTCCCTTTGCATGGACATTATTAAAAAATGAGGAGGAACACGTCTTTAGCTTGGAAGAGTGGGGAAATGAAATTATAATAAAATCAGGGAGGGGGTGGCAACTGGGGCAAGGTTGGATAAAGGGTTCAAAATGTACATAAAGGACAACTCTTCACACTATGTTGAGGAGTGCAGTACATACACTGTAAAAAAAAAAAGTTGGGTGATCTTCAAATGTAAAAGCAATAAACTGGTAAATATTTTCATTTGGGGCAATCCAAAAAATGATTTAAGTTATGCTAATAAAAACATTTCCCACAGTTTCTATAAAGACGCGAAAGTTTTGTCGCTTGTATAATTTAATAAAATCAAATCAATCATTTAAATGCTCCGTGAAATGGAAGCACCATATCCACGTTAAGGCGTGGTTATTTTTAAGGTGTACTTCAAATACTTGTCCACAAGAGGGCCCTCTCTCTTTTCTCTGCAATGATTAGGGTGCAGAATGTTGTCGTTTCTCCTGAAATAAAATGTTTCTTTCATTTTCATTCCGTTTTTTTAACCACTTAATTTTGTTTTATTTTCATACTTTTTAAATTTAATAATTATTCGTGTTGTTTATTTTACCGGTTCGTTTAATTCATTCTTTTGGCCACTTAGTTTGGTGTTTTCAATTTTAATATTTTTTTTCGACTGCTTATCTCATTTGGCTTTGTTTGGGTTTCTTTTGTTTGTTTTCATTTATTGTCCCCCAACCCTTATTTGTGCTTTATCATCTGATATATTTTAAATTGACTGATTTGTATTGCTTGTTTTATCGGAGAGGAGTTGTCATGTTTGTCATGCTAAGTCTTTGCCACCAGACGGCGGTAGTCGCCCACTTAAAAAATAAAATAGCAAGTCCGTGGCTTGGTTTTATGAGACTTACTTGAACGTTCCGAAATAAAAAGATTTGTTCGTTTTTTTAGTAATATCATAGTATATTTATACTTCAATATAGGAATATTAATTGAAATTTGATAAAATATTACATTTTTCAACTAATTTTTTTTTATTATTTTTGGATTTAATTGGGCATATTGCCTCGGTTCAGCACAAGAGGGCGCTGTTTCATTTGAACTCAATCAAGTCATAACAATTGACGGTTAAATTGGCTGTACCGTACATATTCTTATTTATATTGTCACAACTCACCCAAAAAGTTCCAACAAACATGTCATCAGAGTAATTTCCCTTTAAATCAGCTTAGTGGCACAAAATTAGCGTGGGGGGGGCCCAAGCGGGAGGAAGGAGGTCCCCCCCCCAATCTATTTATAGTAACATTGGTTCCGCCCACTTGACCGCATTAGTGGTCTTCTTCACCCCCATGAAGCAGGAGGACCACCACCACCAACAAGAAGAAGCAGAACAAGTGCACGATTTGTCATTATCAGCATGACGTGCGTCGGCATCGACGGCCTCGAGAGGTTTGACAGCCCGGACAAAGGGCGAGGCCTGCGAGTAACCAGAAGCTTCCACGTCGGGGAGCTGCTCTTCTCCTGCCCGCCCTACAGTTACGTCCTCTCGGCCCAAGAGAGGGGAGACTACTGCGAGTTCTGCTTCAACAGGTACACATAGATCTACCCATCTATCTATCAATCTGGGGCCCTCATTGCAATGCAATGAAATGCATACATTTTGTTGGAGCATGTGTGATGTTATGATTTTTTTATGCATATTTTTCCATGTAGTACTTATTCAAACTTTGTTTTGATTCATTTTTTTTTTAATTTTGTGTTTTTTTTTATTTGGATACTAGAAGAGTTTGAAGCTCTTCCTGTATTCATCTTTCCTAAGCATGATTTATCCATCCATCCATGCATTATGAAGCTGCTTCTCCTCACGAGGGTCACGGGCCTGCTGGAGCCTATCCCAGCTGTCTTCTGGCAGTAGGCGGGGTCACAACCTGGACTGGTTGCCTGCCAATCACAGGGCACACACAGACAAAAAAAAACAAAACACTCACACTCACAAAATCACCAAGGGACAATTTAGAGTGTCCCAACCTACCATGCATGTTTTTGGAATGTGGGTGGAAACCGGAGTACCCGGAGAAAACCCACACCCAGAACATGCAAACTCCACTAGCCGGAATCGAACACTGCACTTGTGCACCGTGAGGCAGTCACGCTAATCGGTCGACCACCATGCAATGAGCCCCCCACCCAAATATTTTTTTGGATTGTATTTAATTAGTGTTATCTGTTCACCTTTGCATTATTTTCATTCTTTTCATAGTCCACACTGCACCACACTGACAACCGTTTCAAATATTTTGATCATCTTATTTAACGCCATGCTAGCAAATCCCCCCCCATTGGGCTAACGGTGTCAAAATGTGCACACGGCCGCACTTGATTTTCTATTCCTGTGGGCCCAGTTGTCACGTTTGGGTGCCGACGGCAAAGGGAGACTTTGCACGTGTATCCCCCTAAGTGTCAATTCATTAAGCGGGATTGAATCGCAGCTGGCGCTCTCCAAGCTACAGCGTCTTGGATTTGCACTGTCATATTTCTTTTAAGGCGACTTTACGCTTTCGGACATCTGGGGCCCTCCATAAGGTCAACACTATTAATACCGCGGAATGTTTTCGAGCCGGCCGTCGCTATCAGTTGCAACTGCCGCTTCTTGAAGTGGAGTCACGGAGGAGGGGGGCCCGGGGTGTGAAAATGTCCACATTGGAAATACGATGAGATTCTAATAGGTTATCGAAAGGTGAACTCAAGTCAGAAAATAATATCTTTTCATCTCCGGGGGACGGTCTCCGGGCTCACGTTGCAAAGCTCACAACTCACCTGTTTTGCCGGTTGGGTCACGTGACTTGATGTCATTTTCAGGAAGGAAAACCTGGCGAGATGTGGCAAGTGCAAGAAAGCCAAGTACTGCAATGCCAAATGTCAGGTAGGGGGGACAAAAAGTTGGATTTATTTTGTTTTTATCTAACATTTTAAATAAATAAATAATTACTGTTCCTAATTTGAGTTTTTCTGCCGCAAGTGCAGAAGGGCGACTGGGCGGCGCACAAGCTGGAGTGCTCGGCGATGGTGGCCTTCGGGGAGAAATGGTGCCCGTCGGAAAGCAGCCGCCTGGTGGCCCGAATCCTGGCCAAGAAGGTGAGAAGGCACGGAAGTCGCTCGGGCGGTCGTGGTTGAGCTGAAACGATTTGGTGCGCCTCCCTGCAGAAAACGCAGAAAGAAAGAAGCGCGTCCGAGAAGCTTTTACTCGTCGCGGACATGCAGTCACGTGAGTGCTTCGGACAACAATTTCAAATCCTACTCTTGGCTAAAACAACACCAATTTGAAATCCGAACCTTAGTTTGAAACCCCGACGTAGGCTTGAGAAACTCATTTCAAACCCTAAATTGAAACCTGACCCGAAATCCTTTTCCACTCGCTTGAAACCTTCATTTGAACTTCTTCCTGTCGTAGATGTGGACGACATGGACAACGAGAAACGAGACAACGTCCAGGCGGACGCAGCCGGACTGCATCGGTTCTACTCCAAACATTTGGACTTTCCTGACTCCAAAGAGCTGCTGTCGCTCTTCTCACAGGTGAAAATACAAATCAACAACTTACCTTCCATCATGCTTTTATGCATTCTTGTCTTGTTTTTTTTTTTTGTCCACAGGTGTCCTGTAATGGCTTCACTATAGAGGACGAGGAACTGTCCCACATGGGCACCGCAGTCTACCCAGAGTAAGACCAAAGTTAGTCACAACCCAGACCCAGTGCCAGATGCTAAGCTAATTAGCATGTTGTAACATCCTTGTACGTGTTGTGCAGTGTGGCGCTGATCAACCACAGTTGCGTTCCTAGCGTGATTGTGACGTTCAAGGGGCCCAATGCGGAGGTGCGGGCCGTCAAGGACATGAGGGCTGGAGATGAAGTGAGACACACACACACACACACACACACACACACGGCTCACTTTACATGAGCTTCACTTTGCAACATTGACGACATTTTATGGGAAGAAAAAAAAAACAGTAACTGTGCAAATGAAAAAAAACTTAAAAAAATAAATATACATTATCAGAAATAATTATCATGTTGAATTATTAATAAAATGCTTTTTTTTATTATTAGAAAATACAGTAAAAAAAACACTTTGATCAAATTATTATGATATTGATTTTCAATAAAGAAAAAAAATACAAATATGGAACAAATTAGTTTGTGCTTTCCACTTGTAGGTGCTGATCAGTTACATCGACCTGCTCTACCCGACAGACGACCGCAACGTCAGGCTCAGGGAGTCCTACTACTTCACCTGTGACTGCGCAGAGTGTCGCACAAGGTCCAAAGTGAGAACACACACAGATACACACCCAGTCACACGCCACCCCACCAGGCCCCGCCTCTTAAATGCACAGGCGTAAACGCACACACAATACAATAAAAAGAATGCTTTCTAATCGATTCTTTTTGTGTGCCATGAGCGCAGGACAAGCTGAAGCTGAAAGTGCGCAAGCGTGGCGAGCCGGCGGACGCCGAGGCGGTGAGCGCCATGTTGCGCTACGCCCGCAAAGCCATCAGGGACTTCCGCGAACTGAAACGCATCAGAAATATCCTTTTCGGCCGAATTTCAGATTACGGTAAATAAAACCCATCCCCCTTGGCTCCTTGACTCTCTGGCACCCCCTAGTGAGCTTCTGGAGATGTGCGAGCACAGCCTGGAGGAGATGGGCGGCGTGCTGGACGAGGGTAATGTCTACATGCTGCACGTCAATTATCAGGCCATGGGCGTGTGCGTCTACCTGGGAGACCTCCACGCTGCCGTACGTTATGGAGAGAAGCTCATCCAACCCTTCAGGTGCACATTGTTGTTATATTACACTGGTAAGAAAAAATTGGACTACATTTTTTACCTTTCGAGACCATTTTTTTGCCACTGATTCCTATAGTGTAGTTATTTATTAAAAGTATGTGTGATGTAAAGAGGTTTAGCTTAGCATATGCTACGTAATAACGCAACGTATACGGACGCTCATTGCAGCCAGCTGTATCCGGCCCACTCGCTCAACGTGTCGTCTTTGTACCTGAAACTGTCCCGACTCTACTTGGCCTTGGACAGACGCTCGGCGGGAGTCAGCGCGCTCAAGAAGGTGCACTGCCTTATGGACTGGATTAATATTTATTATTATTCATTGCTTATTTGTTGAAATGTGAAACATGTTTGGCAGGCAATGAGCATCATGGAAGTGGCCCACGGAAAAGATCATCCCTATGTCCAAGAGCTGCACAAACAAGTCAAACAAGCATCACTTCAAAGGAATACGCTGCTTTTTTGACTTAAGAGTTGAATCCGTCCCGTGACCCTAATTTTTAATATATTTTTTAAAATGCATTTCAATGGGTGTCTACGCGAATAACAGGGGTCAACTATACTGCCATACCACGCCCTTGACCAAAGCCACGCCCCTCACAAACGTGCACCGTACGTACAACGTGCCCTGTGCGCACGCTGACGTTAGCCACGGTTGTTGCATAGATAGCATGATTTTATTCATGTTGGGATGATGTCAAGCAATAATTGTTCTGAATTTTTACGAGTGCTCATCAATTTAAAAAAAAAAGTGGCGAAAACTTACCTGACATCGCCGACTTCCAACGCAATTGTGCTTTCTCGCCAGTAGGGGGCAATGTTTTCCACAGTTTCGCACGAGTCAACGCGATGTATTTTGTCCCTCGTCGCATTCCGTTCCAAAACTGATTTTTAACGCTGGTCCTTGTCCCAAAAGTAAATTTGCGCTGAGTTTCTCACTTGTTTCACACTCTGAACCCCGTCAGCTTCCAAGTGCGACTCGGTGTGATGTCAGATCGAGAAAATCATTTTTAAATTTGGTTTGAAATGTCTGGCACGGCAAGTTGGTGCTCTGCAGCCTGGCACTGCTTGCGCGTGCGTGACTGCTTGCGCGTGCACACACGGCAAAATGATTGACACGTGATTGGGTCACGCCTTCTCATCGGTTAATTTTGTAATAAAATGACCCCGGAAGTGGATGACTTTTAAAAAGATTATTTTAAACAATATTATGTCAGGCTATGGCGTTTTAAAATAAGCCTATAAGACACAAATTTGTTTGTGATTTTATATACTTGTGTTGCTAAGTCCATGAAGTGAGTCCCCTCTATACTTAAATTATTAGTTGACACATTCATAGAGAAAATAAGGCTTTATTGCATTACAAGCAAGTATGTGTTTACGGGGAAGAAGGATGAAGAATGCAGTGAAAACACATATACAAAACATATGTACACGCACCAAGAAGAAAAGGGGATTAAATAGGAACAAACAGTGGAATGCCGCATGACAAACGAGTGCAATAAAACACTTGAGAGAGCAGGAAACGTATACTTACGGGAATAGATATATTTATATGCTTATATATACATTCAAATAGATATGTTTTTTTTTTAAAAATGCATGCATAGTTGAACAGGTTGCGGTAGTTTTGATAGTACCAAGTCATGAACGATTAACGCATTTTCACACAATACACGTGTCTGTACAAAAAAAAGTTATTTTATAAACATGTTGAAGGATAAATACTGACTCCAAAGATTTCAGCTATGATAGGTGTGGACATCTCCATTAAGGCACGATTTTACGCTATTTACAATATATGTGTGTGTGTGTGTGTGTGTGTGTGTGGGATTCAATGGACTACTTTTTGGAGGTTTCATCCCAATTGTTGAAAGGTTCCCGCCCACGGCCCACTGAAATACAAATGAAATTTTACAGGAACCGTTCGGGCTAACGAAGCCCAGATTTCGATTCATAACGGGTCATATAAAAATTATTCGCAGAGCTTCACTTTTTTCCGTATTTAGTGGCTACCCTTTGGATAGTCTGCTGGTCTGTTTTCGAGCGTCTCGTTGTCTGCCACAAGTGCGCGCACATGATGGAGAGAAATGGCGATGAGTGTGAGGAGGGCACTTTTCAGAAATTGAGTGGACATATTGAAATGTAATGTTGGTGATCACAATGTTGAGATGGAAAAAATAAATACAAAATAACATTTAAAAAAAATTGTTATGTTTAAGTTAATATTTGCCGATTTTTTTTTTTTTCGCCACACAACTGCTGTTCAAACATTACTGTGCCACTTTCAACCTGCAATTCCTCATACAGTGACAGGTGGGGGTTATTTACACAACTGCAGATGGGGGGGGCACAAATAAATCACTTGAATTGTGTTGATAGGTGCTGTTGTTTTGGTTAGCGACAGAGTTCAAATGCCGAGCTGTGCGTCAACCATAATGGCGTTCAATTGTGCACAGTTGCAACAAATGGTGCCAAAAAATGTTTTTCTATTCGAAGAAGCTTAGGCGAGACTAATACAAGCGCCTCCTCACGCCTCAAAATAGTTACTTGGCACCTAGATGGCGCCAAAGCAATACTTTTAAATTAAGCAGACGGTGCTTTGGCGTCATCTTGCGGGATGTTAATTGGGCACAGCGTCTATTTGAGAGATTTATGGCCACTATTTGAGAAAATCAACCATTTTAGCAATTTCAAAATGCAAAATTGTGGAAATGAATAAATCGTAAAAAGATGCATTTTGCCGACACTTCAGATGAGGCGAGAGTTCTTGAGGAACTGGATGAGGACCTGGTAGACGAACTTGTACTGCGAGATGGTCTGAACCATCAGCATCCTCTGCTGCCTCAAGCCCGAAAGCATGGTGGGGATCTCCACGGGCTAAACGGAACGACGAAGCGCAATAAGCATCACATCAAATCAAATCAAATAAAATGTAAAAAAAAATGGAATAAAGGCTCTGCGGCTCTGCTGCAAACAAAAAAAAAAACCCAGATCTGTCCATCTAGATATGAATATATTTTTCTGGGCGATACCAACCTCATTGTGCTCCAGGCAGCTAATCATTAACTCAGTGAGAATGACCACGCCAGTGCGGCCCACTCCTGCGCTACAATGTACCACCACGGGTGGGTTTAGGCTCTTGGAGGTGTCCAGCATGGAGTTGGTATGCCTCCTCACTGACTGGATCTCCTCCAGGTAGGCTGAGAAGAGAGATATGGAGAAAAAATGATATAAAATTCACCCAAAAGTAAAAATAAATCCACACACATGACAAAATGGAGGCAGTCACCCACAGAGGAAGCCTTGGACATATTCGGGGCAGCCCTGCTCGGGCCAGTCGGTGTACTGCAAATGCCACACGGTCCTCTCCTGGCCCGACAGCAGGTGTTTGACTTTCAGGCCCGTCGTGGCGTAGCAGCCCGAGTCGGTGCGGAATTTGGTGGTCACCTTGAACTTGCCGTGCGTGGCCGAGTTGTGCTTGGAGCCCAGCTTGGGCCAATAGCGGTGACTCTTGGACCGCCCGCCCTCCTGGAAACACGCGCCAATGTGCGATCAGACACAAGCGTCAGACGCTTGCTTGCGCTCGCGCGTACCTCTTCAGCCGTAACCATGGCGATGACGTTGACGCCCTGCTCCCACACCATCTGCCAGAAATCGGCGCAGGTGTTGGCCAGCGGGCCCTGGGTGCCGATGTAGTGCCACTCCTCCCCTCGGATGGTCACCTGCCCACAAAATAAATGTCATCAATTTCGCCAAATTTTAGCGCTACAAAATACTCAAGCGTTCAAAAGCAAGCATGGTGAATCAGCATTTAGCTGTTATGCCGCAAACGGGAACTGAAGTCCGCCCCAAGATTTGAAATCCAGAAGAACACAGAATTCAAGACTTTTGTCATCTTGAGCCCAACGCCTCCACTTTCCACCGGCGTATCGGCAAACTTGCATTCAGAAAAACCGACGCGTGACTGTAAACATTTCTCAAAACACGCTTTTAAACAACACGGTAGGTAAGAGGGTTACGCAAGGCCGCGACAGGCGCCGATCACACCAAACGCAAACTCACGCACGATGTGGCGAGCGAAGTGGGCAGGGCTCGGAGCAGCTCAGATGGACTTAAGAGGGTTTTAGTATTTGGGAACGCATTCCTTGGTGAATTCCTGCGAGCGCTTTGGAGCTGAAAAGGGCCGGCGCCTTTCATCCTTTCTTTGCTCAAAGGCCAAGAGCGACAGAAACACGAGCGCGTTTGGTAAGCCTTCGCCCTTCATGTCTGCTTTGTGATGTGGCCGTCACACGAGTCGCGTTTGAGACGCCGACGCTGATGAATGAAGAGCTTCATTGAAGATTTTTTTTTTTTTTTAAAGAGCAACTTGAGCACGACGAAAAAAAATGAATGGATGGATTTTTTATATTTCAATACATAGGTTATTTTGTGGGGAAAGAAAATGTCTAAAAATCTTACCAAGACAAAGGCGACATTTTACTTACCAAAAGGACATTTGTATACATTTTTTTTATTAAATTGACTAATAATTTTGGGGACGAAACTACTCGTCACTTTTTGGCATAGATGAAGATTAAATTATTTTTTAGTTTCATTTGAATCAAATGTTTTCAAAAATAAAAACAATATAGTTTTTTTAAATCAACATGAATATCACTCAAAACTAAATGTTTATTTTTATTTTTAAAAGTTACAGATTTTTTTTTTATTTATTTAAGAGGCAGAAAGGCCTCATGGAAATCAATAAATTAATTGAATTAATTTTCACTAATTAAAAACAGAAAGTTTCTCTCTATTTTCTCTATTTGTATTTTTTTAACCAAAACAAATAACTAAATTATGAATGTCATTTTTCATCTTGAAATAAAGCGCTTCCTAAGATGAATGAGGCACCTAACCACGCCCACTCACCTTGATATGGGAGGCGTTGATGTAGCCCGTGTTGTTCTCCTTGTTGGGCACCAGCTCCACTCGGTTCTCCTCGTACGGGACCACGTCGCGGAAGCGGTTGCGCTCCGCGTTCTCGGGGAGCGTTGCCGTGGTGAGCGCGCCGTCCGCCCTCTTTTTGGGCACCTGCTCGTACTCGGTGAAGACGCGCTCCTCCTCCAGCTTCAGCTCCAACGTCTTACACTGGCGGGTCAAGAGAAGATGGGTCAGTAACATGGAGTGTCAACGAGCTTCGAATTCGCACATGTGTATTAGGGACTTGTTGTTCCTCTTTTTTTTTTTTTTCTGGCGCTGTCCATCACTGAGGCCGGCTCACATTCTTAGCATTCCGGCTCGACCGAGCAGGCGATAAAACGGCGGCGTGCCGCGGCCCACTTAGGGCTCGTCTTTCTGAGTTTCGCAACAGTGTGGACAAAAGGCCTCCAGTGATACTCAATTTAAAATTCATGTATTACGTGGTATTTATTGCGGAGTTAGATTTACATTCTTACAGTTAGATTTGATGGTTAAATACAAGACAGACAAAATTGTGTCGTTAAATGTTTGGGTAGTGAGATTATATTAGAAATTGAAGGATTGTCAAAATAATGATATTTGTATATATGTGACTTTTAGATTTTTATTTCTATTTTGTACATATTTGGAAAATAAAAATAAACATAAAAAATGAAATTATTTCATTTATCAAATAGATTTGGATTTTTTTTTTATATTGTCACTGAAAGAAAATGAAGACATATATTATATATTTTTATTCATTGTTTTAATATATTTGAAAAAAATGGAAACAAAAAATGACTTTATTCTGGATTGTAGTTTATATGCATTGAAATTAATCTTACCCGTTCGTCAGTGGCAGCCTTGGCGCCGTCATCCGCCGGACACTCGGGCACGGGCATGCGGGCCACGTAGAGGCCGTTGAGGGCGGCCATCATCAGCGGCCGCTTCATGGAGTCCACGGACATCTTCTGTCTCTCCAACGTCTTCAGGAGAGAAGAGAAGCCCGCCGTCATGCTCGCGCGAACGGGAAACATAACATTTACTTGCTTCCTACGTCTTCGTCTCTGACCCACATGGCCCCGCCCGCTCCCTCCTTCCTTCTTTGAAACAGGATTACCTTTCCTAATCTCCGACGCTATTAAACCCTGCAGGAGGGCTCTAATGTTGCCTCATCTCAATTCCGAGACAGACGAACAAGAAGCATCCAAAGGTGACGACCAGCTTTGCATTTTCTTTTGACGTCGGGGCCTCATGCCCAAATTTAGCACAACGAAGAAGACAGTCAAAATGAATATAGACAGACAACCCCCAACCCCCACAAACCCACCATGCATAATCTGTTGGATTTGAGGAGGTTTAAGCGGGCCTGGCGGGACTCAGAGCCTAGTGCGACCCTATCAGGTGCTGAACGGCAGATTACTGCTAATCAGGAGCTGGGGTACTACTGGCTAATAAACAACATTTTTGGTGGGGAGGGGGCGGTGGGGGGGATTAACTGACACGGTGTGTTCTGAATCACTCCATGGCCACTTTGTAGTGCCCGCCATATACTATGTTGGAGGGGCTAGGCACCAAATTGCGAATACAGAATTGGGGGGGGGCATAATAATAGTAAAGCAAAAGAAAATATGAATTTGTGAACCACTCCAAAAGTTTGAGAACTTGGTTGAGCTGTTAAGGTCTTACCCTCTGCGCAATCTCCCTCTCCACGATGCTGTCCTCCAAGGAGAACATCTCCGAGACGGGCCTCTCCTTCACGGGCTCCTTCCTCACCCTCTCCTTCACGCTGGTCAGGTCCGGTTCCGAAATGGACGGCCCCAAGAGATTGCCATTGACGCCGCCCTGGTCCCCTCGCGTCAGAGTCCCGCTACCCCCGCCCCCGGGCTCGCCGTCCTCGGGATTTCGTCCCTGGGACTGGATGGGGTCTGTCGGTACCTTGGTGCCGTGTGGCGGTGAGTTGTGGTTGTGGTGGTGTGTGTGGTTGTGAATGGAAATGTTGCTGGGGGGCCTGGGAGGGCCCGGGTACTCTGGAGGGGGCTTGTTGGGCAGCTTGGCCAGAGCGGCCTGCAACTGGGCGCTGATGCTAATGTCCTCGTTGAGACCCGGGATTTGGACGTCCAGCTCCGGCCTCTCTTCTTCCTCCTCCTCCTCGTCTTCATCCTCCTCGCTCTCGCTGCTGTGGATGAGCATGGTGGCGTTGGAGAGAGTCTTTTGATGCTGGTAGGCCACGGGGGGCGCCGCCGGGGGTTCCTTCTGTGGGGGCATCGGGATGGGCAAGTCTTTGGATTGCGCGGGAGGCGGCGGCGGCGGATGGGACACTGGCTGAGGGGGCATCACGTGCTCCCGGAGCGTATTCCTTCGATGAAGAGGAGCGTTCATGCCCTTCATCACCATGCCCTCCACGCCACCTCCTCGCATGCTGCTGATCACCTCCATGCTGTGCCTCTTGCCGAGAGTCGAGCGGTGCTTGGCCACCGTGGTGGTGAGCGGCTCGCTGACCTCCTGCAGGGACTGGTGCACCACCGCCGAGCTGTCCGGCTGAAAGGTCTTGACGGACAGCTGCACCATGCGGGTCACCAGCTCCGGGCTGCTGCCACCGATGCAACGCAGGCGGTGGCTCGCCAGGTCCGGCGTGCTGGTGGCGGGCCGGAAGGCCGTGGAGGGATACGGCGGCGGAGGGCGCGATATGTGGTTCCTCATGACGTGAGCGGTAGCGGCGTAGCTGCCGGCGTTGGTCCCTTGTTGTTTGGTATTGGCCAGCTCGGGCGTGCTCACCGTGTGAGAGATTGAGCTTCCCACGCCGCCGCCGCCGCCGCCGCTTCCTCCGCCTCCGTTGATGCAAGGTGAATGACAAGCACCCTGACTGCTAGCCGGCCCTCCCTGATGGGGGCCGTGAGACACTGGCTTGCTGTAGCTGATCTACAAAGCAGGAAATGTGTTAGCAATGCCAGAAGGAGTCGACTATTCGCAGGGTTTAGCGATTGAGAAATTCCTTTTCGCAATCATAAAGGTGCCACAAGATGGCAGCAAGCGTTACTTATGCATGCAAGTCGAGCCGTGCTCTGATTTGAAAGAAAGTTCGCCTATACATCCAAACACCTTCAAATTTGAAGAAAATCTAAGATTCTTGCTTGATCGTAACTAATCTCCTTGTCAGATTCGATTTTTGACTCGGTAGGAATTGAAAAGGAACGCTCACCTGTGTGTAAGGTCCAGGGCTCGGTCCCAGACCGTGATAGGGGCCCCGCTCCCTCATTTCAGGCTGACTATACACCAAAGCCTCCGGCTGGCGATAAGCGCAGGCATTACTAATGTTGAGACTGCGCAGCGACTGGCTGTGGAGGTCGTGGTGAGCGTGCAGCATGCGCCGCTTCTGCCGCATCACGGCGTCATACTCGGGCGTGGGCCGGTAGGACGGCGCGATGATGGCGCTGTGCCGGTGGCTGGGGATGTAGTCGGGGCGCATCAGCTCGCTGCCCGGGATGCTGAGGTTGGAGGACATGGGCGAGGGCGGCACGAAAGTCTGCGAGTGGTTGAGGGAGCTCAAGCTGGGGCTGCTGTACATGCTCCCGTTGGGGAGGGTGCCGTTGCGGAAGGGGAAGTCCACCTGGCAGTGGTCCAGGCTGCTCTCGGATTTGTAGTAGGGGTCGTCGTGGAAGATGCTGTCTAGATGGCGGAGGGGACGGCAGGACAGCGTCACACAAAAGAAACCTTTCGGAGCAATACAAGACAGTGGTGTGTGTGTTTACCTTGAGAGCTTTTTGTGTCTTGGTAATGTTCTCCATACTGGGAATGCATTGTCTGGAAGTTACACGACTGCGGCCGAGGCTACGAGAAAAGCACGTTATTTATTTTTACGATTTTTTTTTTTTCATAAATGAATTCTTATGAATAAGGCCTGGGGGTCGAGGCCGGAACGATATCTAGATCACTGTAGGGCGAGTGACTGACCGGCAAAAAAGGGTCAAGTGCCCATCTTTTGGATGCTCAATAATCATTTAATAGAATTACATTTTGAGATTTTTTTTCTTTTAATAAATATGAAAATAGAAAGAATACACTATTGCGCTGTCTTGATTAAGACATTCTCCAACGTAGTGAAATCAGAATGATGACGACTACTACGCATTGTTAAATGAGCCACAATGGATCTATTTTTACGACTTTTTTTTTTTTTTTTTACGCATGTAGCAATTGGATGAGTGCAACATTTGCAACATATTTGCGGCCAGCGTCGTCGTAAATAAGCAGCGCCTGCGGTTCTGCGCACAGACGCTTGAGAATATTCCACTCGAGCCCGGGAGCGGCCATTGTGCCGCATTTAGCTCCGCCATTGTCTGGAGCCGGGAGCAAAGGAGACGCGCAAATCACTGGCTTCATGCACGCCGGAAATCACACCAAGCGACGGCCAGGCAAAACGCCCACGCCACACATTTAAAAGAAAAAACAAAAGAGGAGCTCGACTCTTGACTCGTGATAGGCTGAGCGTACCAGAGAAAGGCGGTGCGTCCATGTGGGCCTCCTCCTGATTGGTGCAGGCGAATGAGTGGGCCTAGAGAGACACACGTTCCGATGAGTATAACGACAAGGCAGCTAAGCGGATGTGCGATGTGTTTGGCGCTTCTTGCGGCGGCCTTCGAACGTCCTCCAGACTCACTCTGCGCAGATCTTGTTCTGTTTGTAGAATTTGTGTCTGGCCGTGAAGAGGCGAGCGATATACTTGGCCATTTCCATATCCTCCTGTGCGCAAAAAAGACAAAACATTCGTGTGGTATTTGACACTTTCATGGCGGAATGTTGTCCTTGTGTGCTCTCACGGGACGGAACATTAGGTACACCACGGCATCGTTTGAAGATACAAGGGCCGGACGTAAAAGTTGGCCTTTATTAAGAAAATAATGCGCTGTGTCAATGCTTACAAACACAAATTTTCTAATTAAAATCTAACTTTAGTAGTCACATATAATTGGATATTTATTTACACTATTATGACATAATAATAACACAAACCAGTGTGCAGATTTGCAGCCACAAAGACTGCATTTTTTATTATCATTAATTGTCGGTATTGGAAAAGTCTTTTTTTTTTAATCTGAAATTAACTTTGTAAACGTTCAGAGTTTCGCTGTAAAATCTGCAATGTTGTGCAGATTTGAATGCGTGTTGAAAATTCTATTTGAATGCTCATAATTAAAAAAAAATGTAATTCCTATATAAAAATAATCCCACTCCCTACACGGGACTTTTTTCCCCTCAAAAACCGATGTAAAAATAAAAAAATAAATAAAAATTATAGACAAAATTAAATGTGTGAAACATATCAAAATAAAGTCAGAAAATTGAAACCTTGAAAAATATTTAATTGTTTTCCTTTTCCATAAATGAGCCAGCGAAGCACACCTTCGCTACCAAACAATCTAAAGTGTTATCTTGGCAAATCTGCACTTGTTGACGTGCTGCACAGGTGTACCTAATCAAGTGGCCATGCCGCACCCTGGCTCAGACACAACACTCACCATGTGAAAGATGATGGTGTCATCCCGACTGGTTATCTCAACTGTGATGGCCGACTTGTTGTGCGCAATGGTGCCGATGTCCTTCCACCTGTTGCACAAACACACTTTTTTTGTTTCTCCGCCAAATGTGACAATGTGGCAACAAGTCCGGGAGGTAAAAACTAGCCTGTGGAGCATGATGGATCTGCCGTTTCTGTGCTTGACGAACACGCCGATGAAAGACATGCCGATGAAAATGTCGTTGGTGTAGTTGTCCTGCACGGAAATGGAATATTTCAGAAGCGAGGACGGCTGTTGAAGCGCGGGAAATAATTGGCGATCCGACGACACACCTTAGCGGCAAAACTCTCCTGGCCGAAGCCGTCCAGTTTCTCGATCTCTTTGATGTACAGCAGCTCCGCTTCGGCTGCCTGCATTCGACTGCGAACATAAAAAAAAATAAAAAAAATCTAATATTTGCAACTGAAATGGTGAAAAACAATTTTGCGCTTTCTCTCTGCCCGTGAGGAAGTCCTACACAGTTCTCAGTCTTTGCACGTTTTGAGCACTTATTTTCAAATACATATAAGTTTGTTGGGAAAAAAAAACACATTTTGTATGTAGAAAAAGTCGTACCAGTGGCTCTTGTGCTCTTCTGCAACCTTCTGAGTCCACTCCTCCAGCACTTCGTCCCCATTAGGCCAGTTCTACCCGTTTGAAAAGAGTTAAAAATGATGATGGAAACGCACACAAATAACAAAAAATAAATCAATTAAGGCGACTCACCACTGGAAAGAGTACGTACTCCCTCAGGAAGTCTTGAGACATGAACTGAGTGAAGTCCCCAAAGTCGGCTGGAAAGAAAAACAAGCTTGCTTTTATTATTTGATATTTTTTCAATTCTTTTTTATTATTTTTGTAAGAGACCAAAACGATGATACTTTCCCACTTTGGGATTATTACACTGTGCATGTCTGTGATGATGAATAAATTTGAGTATTTTTGAAAAAAAAAAAATAGTATCAGCCCATTTAAAAAAACAAAAACAAAAAACCCATTAAAAATAGGACTTTTCTTAAACAATGTTAATAGGATGAAGGTCTTTTTTTTTTTAATCCCAAAAAATTATATAATATGAAAAAAAATTAAACTGGGCCAATTGTAAAATGTCGTTCACCATTAATGTGACTTACAACCTGCATAAAAAAAAAAGCAATTAAAAAGAAGCAACTGCGATATTGTGGTTGCATAAGTGTGCACACCCTCTCACAACTGAAATGATGCAATCCCATTCAAACTCAAGTGAAATGGGAGTCAGTGCACACAAGCCATCCTTTAAAGTGCCTCGAGTTCAAATGTTCTAATCGGCTTTCGTGTTTTTGGCTTTCTAGCATAATCCTGAAGGTTTTGTGCTAACATCGACTGCAATTAGAAAGCGTTCGTAATTCCCTCCAACTTGACCGAGGCTCCACTGTAGCGTTACCTATCGTTTGCAATTACGACTCGCCCCCCCTCACTCCATCTTGTAACTACAACATGTGACAACACAGCAATACAAAGTACTCCCACTCAACCCCCCCCCCCTCCCTCGAGCCTCCGACCGGGCACTGTAAGTGTGTCCTAAAGTAGTGTTCTGTAGTAAGCGGATCGTCGCCTCCCCGTCTGATAATAGTCTTCCTGCCGCAGGCCAAGACTAACCTTGGAGCTGGCGATAAGCAAACTGTCCGTTTACATTCCCTCCGGAGACACAGACATCAACCAGGAGAGTGTGTGTGTGTGTGTGTGCGTGTGTGTGCGTGTAAAGAGTGATACCATAGGAACTTAAGTGGACTGGGCTCTCCCCGCGGTATGCAGCCATATTAGGTAGCAAAGTCAAGATGACCTGAGAAAAAGCGTGCGAGGTTGCGCTCTCTTTCTTGTGCCGTCTGTCTTCTCGGCGAGATGATTCGCATGAGTTTGTTCTTGCGTGTTTTGCGTCAGCCGTCGGCCAGGCTTACCTTGGACTGCTAGGCCAGCTAGTCTGATGCCCTGCTCCACCGTGCAGTGGAGACGGCCGTCCAACAATTCCTTCTTCACCTGAAGGTAATATTGATACCTGGAAAACAGAGGCGCAGAAAATAAATATTTGGTTGGGGATGATCGCTTCTCTGAGGGTTTAAGGTTAGAGCGGGGGCGGAATGCTCATATGCCCAAATATGGTCAATTTCCTATGTTTAATACTATTGCTTATTGTGTGTTATTTTTATCATGAATTATTATTATCAATTTAAAGCAATAGAGGTGAAAAAGCAAACGGGGAGCTTACGTCTGATTGGCTGCACAAGGAACCAATCAGTGGGCGGACCAATCTGCTTCTGCAGGCAGGGCCACCAGCACATCAGAGCGAGTGACTGAGCTCATTTGGAGGCATTAAAGGCACAACTGGACTCACTCTATCGGTGTCAGGTGCTGTAGCAGATTGCTAACCTTCTGGTACCGCCTGAGGATAGGCCAAATACGGCACCATGGCGATTTTAAAATTTGAAACGGCAATGCTAACCTTTTGAAATGTTATCATGGTTTACCGATAAAGCGTAAAACTCTTTCATCTTACGCCATGACTGATTTCTTTTGATTGCGTGACGTTCAAAGAAGCTGGAGCAGGACTTTAAGTATGTCTACCAAATAAAGCGCCCGACAAAAACTTGACTTGAAAGCGATTCTTTCAGCTTTTTGCGTTAATTTCCAAAACCACTTCTGTAAAAACAGTGGCGAGGAAGAAAGTAACGTGATGATAGATGGAAAAAAAAAAAAAGTTGGCAACATCGCAAAGGTCTTTTACAGAATTCAACTGAGGAATGAGTGAATCACCCGAGTGAGTCATTTTGAACTGCAGATTTATGACAAACCTCTTCTGCTTAGTTTGACGAGCAACGATGTGATGCTAACACGGCGCATGAGGAATTTGTTGTGCCAATGTGGGGGAATAAAAAAAGAAAGAAAAAAAAGAGCAATGATGCCTTGTGGTTTTGGAGCTGCGCTGGTTTGGCCTGGCAGTCGGCTGATATAATAAAACACTGCTGAGATTGTCGAGGCCACCGGAGCTTTCACATAATGCGCTTCCAGTCCCAAAAGCCACCAAGACGAACGTTCCTCAGCTCCCTTTTTTTTTTTTTTGTCCTGATCCCGGCAAGCGTTTCTCTTTGAAAGAATAGCCGCACAAGGAGGAAGGCGAGTGAAACCGTTGGGGCTCGGCCACGTTTAAAAAACTCGCGCGCCGTTTCCTGTTTGTTGCCATGGCGACCGCAGGCTGAGTCTTTCCAGTGTGTGCTGTAAGGCAAACTTTCCTGGCGGTAATCACAAGCGAACGTGCTAGATTGCTTGTACTTCGATTGAAAAAAAAAAAGAATAAAAGTAAACTTCACTTAAACAAAACGTTTGCTTCTCACTTTGTATATATTTTTTTTTAAGTACTCAGCAGGCAATGGTCATCCGTTTTCCAGATCGACACAACTATGAAATGCGTCATGAGAGATGCTGACTCAGCGCGCGGCTCAAGTTGAACGTCAATGGCGCGTCATTTTTTTCTCACGATTGCGACACACACTCATATAAATATTCTGCGCGAGTGTCATGAGGCTGAACTTGGAATTTGCATCGTTTTGGCATTTCTCTCCCTCGGAATCCAAAATCCCGCCCTTCATCTTTCTCGAAAAGCTGTGCTAAGCGCAAATTCAAAGCGATGTCACGGCGCCACCTAAGGGATTTGTTCGTCATTCGGGCAGTGAATGAGTTGATGTTGTCAGCAATAAGGCACAAAGAAAGCTCATGAAGGTTCATTTTCAGTCATGCTGTAGGACACATGTGTCAAACTCAAGGCCCGGGGGCCAGATCTGGCCCGCAACCTCATTTTATGTGGCCCGCAAAGGGCAAATCATGTGCGTCAACTTCCAGTTTCGAGCGCCACATTTTCTTCACTTTTAACAACAGAAAATCGCCATTTAATTGTGACCAATCCTCCTCTTTTAAAATTAATTGAAAAATTGTTGGACAAACAATTACTTAGTGGCTTCTGATTTTAAAAGCGGCTTCATTTTGCTCCTCCTAAAAAGCTGTCTTGAAAAACTTCAGCAATATCCAATGTGACGGGATATGACATGACTTTGCAAAGCAATAAGAAATCACAAGAGTCGTCAGGGAAGTGCGCACTCTTAACGACACGCTTTTGCGCCTTCATGTTTAACCTTTCTAACATTTTTTTCATTTTCATCTCCCCCGCTTCTTCCCTTTTTTTAGCTCCTCTCAGCACATACTGCCGGGCCTATAATCTGACCCCGCACTCCTCCTCCCTCACCCTGTCATTACACCCATTGGCTCGGATGCCATTGCGTTCCCGTGGCAACCCTCTAATTAGCCAGGCCGCATCGCCGCCGCTGCAGCGGGAAGGGGGAGGGTGGGCGGAGCTCGATGCGGTCAAGAGAGGAGGAGCCAAACCCATCAAACTATTGTGGACTTTGTTTATACGAAGTGTTTGCGCTCGCCGCACGGGGCCTGCGGAGCGGTCGGCAGGAAGGCTTCCGTGCAACGGCGGGGCCGGCGGTGGCGAGGCGGGCAGGAAGCTGTTGAAATGACTATGAAGGCGTGAGAGTGAAAGCGCCGTAAAAAGAAGTCCCAGGGGAGACTCAACGACACAGCCCAGCCACAAAAACGAATCTTATCGCGGCGCTGGCTCCTAAACCTCGCTGGCGTCTGACCCTGAAACCAAATCAGGCATGTCCACTTGTGACCTTTGCACACGGGAAGCCAAAGGCGGCGGGTTGTTAAACTGTTAAAATAAGAATGATATTTCACTCTCTGTCACTTTTTATGACCCATCAAAACACATTTTGCTAAAAAAATGACTACGACCAAATTTGTAATTTTTTAGGCCGATTTCGATTCCAATATTTGGCCGACTAAAATTCTGATGAGCGATTAATTAGCCTATTATTATAAAGAAAATAGATAATGAATTAAATAATTCCTTTTTTGGTCCCTGAAGGCTCACAAAAATAAAGCAGGATATGACATCAGCTGGTCAATGAATTGGTTTATGGCGGGCGGGATTACATTGATGATACACCACAAATCATTTTATGCATGCCGTAAAAGTTTTTGGACGATGATCCTTATGGCGACGATTCCAGTCATCGCTGGCTAAATGACTTTTCCGACATTTCTCCCGACACACAACCTAGCGTACGGGAACGACAACCCCACCGGCGTTGAAAAGTGAGGCCAACTGCCCCCTGCGTGGCCACTTGTGACTTCCACCCTGGCAGAGTGCTCGTTTGGCACCGCAGCCCTCCCCGCTCTTACAAAGAGCCCTTTCTCTGGTCAAACCCTCGCGCAAGACGCCGCCAGATGTCCAAGGGGGCCTTTTGTGCGCAAACATATGTGCGTGCATGCTTGAGTGTGCATGTGCCAACTCACTCTTGCAGCTTGACCCCTAAGGACCCCCCAACCCCACCCCAGCTCGATTTTCTTTTGTTTTTTATATTGGAAGTCAAGTGCAAGTCAGTTGGAGGGAGTGCTGTGTTCTGTAGAACAGGGGCGGGAAAACGTTTGTTCTCAAGGGACACGTTTGATTTTGAGAGTGAACAGATGGGGACGGGTCGTTCGTGGCTGTTCGCAAAACGCCGCGGGCGCGTCTGCCGAATGCGCTCGGACCACGCCAATCTCAGCTGTCAATCAAATATATCTGCTCTGACTTGGAATTCATCCCACAACAACAAGGCACTCGAAAGCAGACACGCGATTTGACATTACAGGGCCCGTAACGGTTAACGTAAACCTTCTTGACGGAACGTAATTGAAACATCGCTCTCCCTCCCTCAAAATTGGATTACTCGGAGTACTTATTGTGGCGACGGCAAAACGACACACTGGGAGGTTTTCACAGCTGCACAGACGAGAAGGAGACAGATGAATGAACGGACGGACGCTGGGAAGAGAGGGAAGAACGGGCGTCGGGTTACACATCAGTCTGACCCTCCGCTTCAAAGCGGTGATTCAACACGGATCACTTTCTTGCTTCAATCTCCCCCGCGGCGCTGTCTGGCTGCGCCGGTTCCACCGCATCCTCGCAGGACGCACACGACATGGCGTGATTTCAAATGGACTCAACGCTTGGATGAACTGAAACCTTTTTGTTGCGGGGCATTTTGTGATGGGAAAAGCGCGGCGTTTATTTTAAGAAATGCGCTGCAAAATAATTATAGTTCACAGCTGTAGGGGGAGCCACAGAGCAAAAACAACTTGAAGCTAAAGCTGTTTGTGTAAGGACTTTTGACACTCGCGGGATTTGCCAGCGGTGAATCAGGAAAACAATATAACCAAAAGCTGAGTTACTCACTCTGTGTTGACTATAAAAACAGCATAAACATAGTTTTGTGTGTGGTGAGCCGAGACATAATTAGAATTAAGTTCAAGCCTCCCCCCAAAAAAAGAAAAAGAAAATCTCAGGAAGGCAGCGAGTTATAACCACAGAAATATCACTGTAAACCAAAAGACGTCTGGCTGCAAAACATTTACGTACTCTGTCCTCACTCCTCTTGTGCAGCTCTTTTGATACGCTGCAAATTCACCTTTGTGTGAACCTCATCTCGATTCGAGCCGCATTCAAAGAAACAACTTGAAAGTCTTTGCTGCCACACTCACTTAACTCATTCACTGCTTGCTGCTTTTCATCGTGTTTGGTTTTCTAATATTGCCAGGACAGCAATTTAATATGCAGTTGAGTTACTTTCCACATCGCCAACTAGTGGACTGGCATGCACATTACAAGATTGTTTTTGATGGATCTGCAAGCAAGTTCGTCCATTTTTTTAATTTTTTTTTTTTTTTTGCGAGCTTGTTTGCAAACAAACGAACACGTCATGCCCTCCCCCGCACAAACATCCGGGCTGTGAGGATTGTTTGCAAGCTTGAAGTGAGCGGAGGATACAAAACGAGGGGGGTGCGACCTTCCCAAAGCCTGGGGCGGCGCGTCGGGTCCCACAAAGCGGCACATTGTGACCAAGTCCTCTGACGGCGCTTGTGCAGCTGGCGACTCTTGTGAGGTGTGTGAGGTGAAGCCAGCATGTGTGCATGTGTCTGTTGTGTAAACCAGACATCGGCCCCCTTTCTCCAGGCTTACCCCCCCCTCCCCCTTCTCCCGCACTTCTGCTTGGAGGAATGTGTGGTCCGCCTCCTATGCTGGACGGCTGTGCCAACATTCCTGACTCACACAAGAAGGAGAAAAAAAAGGAGTGAAAGAGAACTAAATACGGGACTCGAATGAAAATGTGCTGGCGACACTTTGGGCAGTACCGGCATGGCTAATAGTAAGAGAAAAGAGGAGACTATTGTTGCCTAAATTTCCCCTCGGTCACCTTCATAAATATAGACACACACACACTGGTACACGCATGCACACGCACGCACACACACCATAAAAGCCCGCAGGGGATTCCTGGAATACCATCCCTTTAGCCGAGCAGATCGTGGCCTCTGCAGAACAAACGTGCACTCTCTCACAAAGTCGGGCTGGTCAGCCTCATGAGCAAATTGCTCAATTTATGCTCACAGAACATGTGCACAAAAAACACACGTGCCTTTTAAAAGGTATTTTGTGTGGCTACGCTTTTTAAATAGAACATTGCACAATAGGAATAAAAGTTTTTTAAAGTTCAGCACCAAGCAACACATGGACGCTTGCAAAGTCCTATCGTATAATTAATGTTTAAATGTCGTTAAACACACCACAGGCGCTCCCGCATCTTCAATCCGAGTGCGACGTCAAAAGCCCTGACCTGCCGTTGACCCTTTTTTTTTTTTTTGCACATGCGGCCGGACAGAAGCCCCAAATTCAGCAGCTGGGTGTTAGTGCTGCGTGCGCGAGATGAAGCGCTGACCCCCAGACGGCCCCCCTCACATCTGCTCGACGCGCAACCAAACGTTTGCGCACCATCGCGCCGCGCGGGAATCGGGCTGTCGGTGACGTGAATCGAGCCACGTATTGGCGTGTAAGGGCGGGTTCAACACGCGCGTGCCATATTCTTGGATGAGCGGCAAGACACAACGCTTTTTGGACAAATGGGAGCAGCGGAATCGTGTGTGTATACAACCACACAGGAAACAGCAAAAAAAAAAATTGTTGACACTCTGCTTATTTGCGTGCGTCTACGTCATCCTCCTCCATCTCGTTTTTTTTAAGGCGGACCGGTCGAAACTAGGGTGGAGTTTTTACCTGGTGGCTTCCTGCTCCAAGCGGGACACACTTGGCACGTAGAACATGACCCCGAAGAAGAGAAGCGGCTCATTGCCAAACTTGTCCAGCTGCTTCTTGAGGGGCTTCTCCAACTCCACCCAACGCTGCGCCGGAGCCTGAGTCTTCCCTTGGAACCACAGGCCGAAGTAGGGAGTCTAAAGGTTATCGGAAAAAACATTGACTTTGACTTTCTAAGATCTCAATTTTTTTATGTTTAAAAAAAAAAAAAAAAAAAAAGGTCAATGTATCCGTTATGTTTTTAAAAATATAAATATATTCTAATGTATGCTTAATAAAATGAATATCTGCTTCACATATCTTAACCAACACCATAATGGATTTCTTTTTTTTTTTTTTTTTTATGAACACCAAGCTGACATCGCTTTGATTATTCAGCCCAAATTTTTTTTTCCCCCCTCAAGGCAAGTCATGTGTTTTACTAGATCGTAAAATCCCGCAATGGGACGTCATCGTCCTTTTGACGTGAATAAGCATGCAAGAGCAATATTGAGGTGTGTGTGTGCGTGTGTGTGAAAGGCGGTTCCACACACCTGTTTTGTGCGTGCACTGCAGTGTGTCCTACACTCGTAAAATACAACCAAAAAGCTGCTGCAGCTGCAAGGATGCGTGTCAGGTGGGCGGGGGGATGGCAAATGCGTGCCAGAGTGTGGCGTAAACAAACCTAAAGCTCAACAGGACAAGGCCAAGGCGCCGTGACATCAGCGTGGTCGACACCTGGCGAATACCACGTCGGGTCGCTACTGCAACTTTTCTGTCAGAGTTGCTTGCCAGTGTATGGCAACACACTTTTTTTTTTTTTTACTGTAGCATTTGTGTGTTTTTTTTTATTAATTTTTTTAGCATTTGTGTGTTGGATGTGTGCTTCTAAGGGCTGTGACATCACAATGCCTCACCTCACGTAGCTCCAACCGCTGCGCCACGGCTTCCAGGCATTCCTGCCCCGTGCTCTCCACCGACAGAGTACATTCGATCACGTTGTTGTCCAGCAGCCGAATGCGCGTCACAAAGTAGTTCTTGCTGAGGACGTTGTAGCGCCGCGTGCGCCGCAGCTTCAGTCGGAAGGGCATGGCAAGTTCAAAGGTCAGCGTGGAGATGGAGGGCGAGGGAAGGAGAGAAAGAGGGGGAGAGCGAGAGAGAAGAAAGAGAGGGAGGGAGGAAGAGGGGGCAGGGTCAGGCCGCCTTTAGGAGCAGGCCGCGGCCCCCCTCGCTCTCGGGCGACGCCAGCCGCACCACCGCGTGGAGAGATGCTGCCTGGCCAGACGATGGCCCATTCCCAACCGATGAGGACAGCTGCTAGAGATGGAAACAGAAGCAAATGTCACCAAATACTGAATTTAAAAAAAATAAAAAATAGGAAGAGCAAAGTGGGCAGCCACGGTTGAAGGAGGGCCAATGCCAAGCAACATTTGGGAGACGAGTGGGCGAGATGCGCGGCGAGGCGAGGCTATGCGCCGGTGAACATCAAACGGCCGAGCGCCGGCATCCATCTGAAGGCTTTGACGAGCTAATGGAGCTTCTTAAGTCGCCGAGCAGCCCGTGTGGGAGGCCTTTCCTCCTTGGCTTTTTTTTTTTTTTCACCCTTATTCCTCATTTTCTGGCCAACACACAGTGCCAGACATTGTAGTGTACGGTGTAGTCGTGTGGAACGGCACACACACACACACACATACACTCAACTACAACCACAACTTTGCAGAACAAAGTACAAGCGCTTGTTCATATGAGAATTTTGTACGATTTTGTAGGGGGGGGGCAGTAAATTGAGATGACATTTTGTTAGGAAGTACAACAATTGAAGAAGAAATGGATGAATTAGTCGTCATGGCAACTTGTGTGTGACCTAAACTAGCTGTCGCCGCTAGCATGCAACCACGTCAAGGATTTATTATTTCGAGCAGCAAAAGAAGCAATAATATTTTGCCGATTATTGGCATCTGACATTTTCTTTTAAATTAAAAGCTGGTTTTATTTTGGCACGCTGCAGCACACAATATTTTCTCTCTCTTTCTCTCTGCTGTGCTGGTGGCCCTGCCTGCAGAAGCAGATAGCCTGTTTGCTTTTTCACCTCAAGTCGCACGCACTACGGGAGGCAACAAATTCTGCCGAAATCTTAATAAAACGTCAGCGAAGGGAAGAAAAAAAAAAAAGATTTGATGACATTTGTGATCAACCAGATAACACAGCCGACAATGTGTCCACCCTGTAAAATGCTACATCTTCCGCGAAAATGAATGCAACGCGGTCGAACGAGCGTAACAAGAACGCTGCCGTGATCAGAGAGCAGGCGGAGAACAAATGGAGTGGATGTGTTGCTTCTTGTCCCGGGATCTGGCAAACGTACCGATGATAGTCAGCTTGGACGCCGGCCCAGATTCCTCTCTCCTCCGACTCGGAAAACACAGCACACCTGACCCGAGCGTGAAGCACGCGGAAGAAGGAGGACCACGAAGAAAACAACATTTCGTGAGCGTCAAAACAAATGTTGATGCCGCATCGCATTCCTTAGTCGTGAATCAGTCAACGTACCGCAAAACCACTACGGAACTTGTTTTGTTTTTTTTTTTCTTAATTGGCAAACCTACAAAATCCAAACAAGGCGTGAATAACACAAGCCTGTTTATTACCCTCTGAATTACAGAATCCCCTCTGACCTGCGAGGACTCGAACAAAACGTGGCGACGCCAGCAGAGGCATCGCATACTTTCACCGTGTAGCAAACAAACACCGACATGCGCCAACAAGGACGCACCGCAAAAACACACACACGGGATCAACAACACACCCGGTGCGAGGTTAGCCAAGGGCCCAGACGGCACTTTAGCGCCACGCCGGAGCTAGTAATCAGTGTGGCGGAGTCGAGACAGGCAGACAAACAGAAAGACAATAGGTTAGCAAGCTTTTTTTATTTCGTCCGGTGTTTATTTAAAGGCGCGTACGTTGCAGAATTTGCATGTTGTAATTTTGTGGCGCGAAGAGGAGTGGTTTTGCTTTTCCGCCACAGCAACTTTTGGCTAAATTAACTGGTAGAAAACATTCCTTTCTTGTTGTGTTGTCGATTTTCTTTTTTTTTTTTTTTTTGCTTTATGTGACTGATGGTGAGTAAACATCTTAAATAAAATCAATCAATGATCACATGATCTTTCGATTCTGTGAACGCCGATTAGCTTCAACTTAACTGGACCATTTGGGAACCAAACGATGAGGACGAGTGTGTGTACGAGCTTGTGCAATAATTTCAATCATTCCAAAGAGAACACATCCACGGACGTGTCTGCACTTGGGGGACGGTTCTCCCACTTGGGCGAGTCGCTCGAGGCCCATTCACGTGCGCACAAAAGGCGGCAACGGCAACAAAAGAGCACTTTGTCGCCCACCGCTGAGATGTTAGTCGAGGACACGCGTGTTGCATGCGTAACTCAATCAATCTGATCTGCGTGGCTCGTCCGGGCGCTCAAATAGCGACGATGACCGCCACCCCAGCACCCGGCCTCCCCTTCTTGTTACACATGAGCGTCGTAGCACAACAAATGGGTTAAGTGCTTCGCCGCCTGACTCCTCTCTCGACGCCACTCCTGATATCTCGATGCGGAATATCATTAATCATTCACTGCCATTGACGGGTATAGAAGAGAAAAAAGTGCATTTTACCTGGGCTGGCAGTGAGTGAGTTTATCATTTTAGCACATTGCCCAAAGTGAACCGGCAAGCACACATGCGACCCGAATGAGGATAGGCTGTTTAGAAAATGCATCGTCGCATCATTATTAAAATTATTTTTATTAGCTTAATGCTGCCATATAATGTGAACGCCCGTCTTTTAAAGCCGTACACACTCAAAGTCACAGTTTATACATTAGTAGGGGAGGACGGTGACCCAGAGCGGAAAAAAAAATAATAATACCTGAAATTCATGTGTACTTGCACACTCGAATAATAAATAGAGTCGGTAGAATATGAACGGAACTATGCTAGTTCCAGTTGTACTGAAATAAAATTGGGCCGGCACACTCAGATGAAGGTGAGCGAAACATTTGGTGGGAAACGGAGGAGGTGCAACATCTCTTATCATGTTGCTCCAGTCGTTCCGAAGAAGAACGGAAAGGAGGGAAAAGTCAACAGCGAGGAACACGGGACACCATCACGGCACCGCGTCTGGTCGTCACGCCAAAACCACGGATGCTGTTCACTTTTTCCATGACAGTCCCACCAGCCCAAAGCCGTGCGCCCCCCCACCCGCCACTCCCACTCCCGGGAACCACATCATACACACCGACTAACCTTACAACGCAGGCGCCTGGTTCGCATTAACACATTGCTTCTGTTTACATCCACTTGTGCTTGTTTGGTACCTAAAACTTGATCTTTAGTGGCTTCCTCTTCCAATTAGGTCCAGTAGGGTCCCTGCGTAGCAAATTGTCCCACCTTTTCGCACCCTTTTTGAGTCGAAAGGAATAGTCACAAAAAAATATATATATATATTAAAATTGAAATATATGCGTGTGAGTTGTATTATATAATTCTAAACTGTAGTACCTGTGACTTTGAATGTGTGTGGCTTTAAAAGTGAGTGACGTGGGACTTAGTGAAAGATAGTGGGGGTTTTTTTTTGTTTTTGTTTTTTGGGTGGTGCGCAATACCATGATGGGAGGCGGCGCTTGCAGTGATTGACACCCCCTTTCGCACCCTTGCAGTAGCACACATAAGAACAGGACAGATCGAAACATGCTTTGCATCGTTGCCTGTCGGGCTGCCACAACACAATCAGGCCATATTGATGTGCAATGTTGTTTTTATTTTAAAACATTTTTACACAACTTCACCAAAAACACGCAGACCACCAAAGCATTGCCACCGCCTCCGTGCTAAATTGGCACTGGCAAGACATGGAATTTTTCAGAGCTTTAAAATTCTCCGGCAAACTGCTGCATATTCCCCAAAAACCACTGGCCCTGGTACCGTGTAATTTACACAGCGTGCTTTTGGACATAATATGCAGTCAGATGTGTGTGTGTGGGGGTGTGTGCGTATATGTGTGTGTGTGTGTGTAGAGGGCCCACGCCTCCTGCAGCTATATTTGCCTTTAGATATTTGCGTGCATGTTTTTTTTGGTTTTTTTACAGGTTATTGGTGCTTGTCCAAACACATCTTTCACATGCATACGCATACAAACATGTAAGTTATGCAACACACACACACACAAATAAATATGCATAATCAGTTAAATAGCAGTGTGTATATGACACACTTTGATCCTGTATTGGACTCCACAGGTGACTTAAATGTTGCAACACAAAAACAACTAAATAATTCAGCTCCAAATGAAATGTTTTTGACTGACAGGACTTTCGAGGTCCAGGTGATAGACGGCTCCCTTAAACTCATTTGGACTGCTATCGTTATGACGCGCCAGGTGATAGACTGCTCCTTTGGCAATGTCATTTTTGACTGCATTCGCCAAGAAATTACGTGGCTGAATCAGGTTTGATCGATTTCGCTGTCAAACTCCTGCTGATGATAGCCTAATTAAGTAATTGTTGACCGTAACGCACGAGGTATTAAGCTCCAGTCAATTTTTGACTTATTTGAAATCAGAGTTCTGGGTAATAAACTGCTGCCCAGACAAGGTAATTTTTTATTGAATTTTCACCAACAATTTAGACCAATAATTCGCTGCATTGGCCTTGTCATTTTTAAATAATTATTTCACTGTGAAGCTCCTGTGATATTTTTAAGAAGTTTTTTGGTCGTTGTTAAAAACAATTCAATTATTTTTGGGCAATGTCACTGTTTACTAAACCATGAATCTTTAGCTGACAGACTGCTCCCATGTCTTCCATTTTTTTACTGATTTAAGCATGAAACTCCAGGTGATAGACTTCTCCCATGGTTGGTGTTTTTTTTTTGTTTGATTTTTTATTTGATTTTTTATTTTTTTTTCTGTTTTAACCACGGAAATAAAGTTTATGCACCGTGTAATTTTCACTTAGTCATTATTGAAGCTCCCCTTTAATAGACGGCTCCCTGACTATCATTTTTGGCAGTCATTTTAAACTGATTAAACCTTGAAACTCCAGGTAATACACTGCTCCGCAGACAATGACATTTTTGATGAACTTTCGGCTGTCATTTTAGACATTTAACCGTGGCACTCCAGGTGGTACACTCCGCCTTTGGGGGTGATTTTTTTAAACTAATTTCACAGAGAAGCCTCATGTGATAGGCTGCTCCACTGCCTGAGTAAATGTTTCTGATTTCACCCTGAAGCGTCAGGTGATAGACTCCTCCCTTGAGTGTCGTTTTAGATTATTGAACCATGTAGTCCCTGGTGATAGACTGCGCCCTTGTCTCCGAAGCCCCCACGGCCTTATAATAAGAGTAAAAAAAATTAAATTGTCAGATTTAAGTGTACTTGAAGGTAACGTGTTTTCGAAGAGGGGTGGGGAGCAAAGCGTGACAATGTTTGGGATGTCCAGTCTCGCTTCTTTACGTGGCTCAGCCGTTTGGCCTCTGTTTTGGGGAGGGGGGTGCGGGGGACGCGAAGGAAGGGGGGGCGTCCCACCCCAACACGCATCAAAAAGTCGCCCAAAGAAACACTTCAAAGAGGTCCAACTTACCCCGCTACATGCCGATGTGGCCCGGGAAGACTTCCCTCCGTCTCGTTCTTTCCTTCACAACAAAAACATAATCCCCATCCAGTTCGGATTAGGTTTCCACGTGAAGCGCAGGATTTTGCGACGGACTCTCGGAGGAGGGTAAATCTCAACTCGATGCGGTTGTTCCAAGAAAAAAAAATGGAAATGAAGAAAAAAAGTTTTCAGGGAGTTGAGTGGCACCGAAAAGGATGAAAAGAAGGCTCCAAGTGGGCTCACTTGGCGGCGGGGTACACTGGAGCGAGCAGCGACGTGGTGCTCTGGTCTCGCTGGGACGGGTTTGCTAGGCTATGCGGGCCAGCCGAGGAGACCCTGCTAGCCCCGCGGGGGCGTTCAGGACACGCACGGGCGGGGGGAGTCGATGGCGCGGTGCGTTCAGAAACTCCACATATTGTCGGAATCCAGGCAATTCTTCCAAAGTGGCTTTTAGGCAAACCCAACTTTTTTCTTGCAAACACGCACACACACACACACACACACACACACACCCCCACACACACATATACATATATATATATATATATACATATATATATATATATATATATATATATATATATATATATATATATATCTTTTCTTATATTTTCCCAATAAACCAGCACAAAATTTTTTTTCTAAAAAGAAATGTATTCATATGTAATGTTTTCCACTCAATATCAACATATATTTTTTTATAAAGATAAAAGATAAAGATAAATATGTCCTTTATTAGTCCCACAATGGGGAAATTTGATTATAAAATTATAATTCAAAATAATAATCTTAAAATCTTAAAAAAAACACACATCTTGTTTTTTTTCTTATTTTTGAGAGAGGGCATATCTTACACGCAATAATGCATTTTTTTCTGAGTGCAATTAATATGAACTACTGCAAAAAGTGTTTTGAACAAAGCGCAATGGTTAACGAGCCCTAGATGCGTAGCAGAGATTCCCAGCTTTGGCAAGCACCATGAAGGCAGCAGGTTGTGACATCACAAGGCAGGAATGTGAGGAATGTGGGGCTCCTGATCCAAGACCTCCTGCTTTCAGGCTTTTCCAGGGGCCACAGAAGTGCAACAAAGTGTCTCTCTTATTTATATTATTATATGTACAATTTGGATCAACTTAAACTGCTACTAGCGTGGCAGTTCCCATTTTAAAAAGCAGTAAACATGTTCTTGTATTTTTTTAAAGAAAAAAATAGAGCACCTTTTCTGGACACACAAACGATCTCTTAATTCTTTGTGTCTAAATTGTGACATCTTGTGGATAGTAGGAGAACTGCCGCGTCAATGAAACGATGAATACATCCAACCATCCATTATCTGTACCGCTTCTCCCCACGAGGGTCGCGGAGTTGGGGTTTGTAGGAGCCCATCCCAGCGATCAGCAGTTGGCGGGGTACACACTGAACCAGTTGCCAACCAATCGAAGGGCACAGAAAGACGAACAACCATCCGTGGTCACACTCATACCTAGGGGCAATTTAGAGTGTCCAATCATCCTGCCATGCATGTTTTTGGAAAGTGGGAGGAAACCACGAAACCACGAGTGCTAACCAGTCGGCCACCGTGCCGCCTTCTCTCTTTATATAGTACAGATGTTTTTTTTCTCATGAAAAGAACATTTAGACAATTCAAGAAATAATTTGCTTTCATAACTTTATCGGGTAATTGAAAAAGAAAAACTTGATCAAGAACTATAAACAGAAAAAAAATATTGTATAACGATATAGTATTGGAATAAAAATGTAAAAAAAAGTAAGAAAATAAAAATAAGAAACTAAATAAACATAAAAACAAATGCAAAAACAAAAGTGAAGATTCAATACAAAGCTTCAAACACAAAAATATATTTAATATATATTTATATTCATATTTAATATATCAAAATAAAATAGTAAACCAGAACATCAAAAATATAAATACATAAAATACTACAGTCAAATAAACTCATCGAATTGTAATATTTTAAAATGAGATTATCAAAGAAATTCCAAATAAACAAATAAAATAAAACACTAATGTATTTAAAAATCTTTTATGCCGATGTTATACTGCCCCCATGTGGTCAACGCGCGCGCCTTTACGTTTAATTTATGACCTGATTATATTTATTTTGAAAGTACAATAACAAAGAGTGATATCTTTATTGATAATAAACACATGAGATTTTTTTTTTTTACTGGCGCGAGTGGAACACATTGCAACGTCGCATGAATCAGAGTACATGCCGGTGTCTTTAAAATCTTACAATTTGTACATATGTCGGTCTTTGGCTGCAGCGCCTGGGACTCGAAGTACATGCAGATGTTACGCATTTCTTTCAAAAGGTTTTGTAAACAGATGAAGAAACTGCCACATTTGACAGATGAAGACACATTTGCATTGTTTCCATTTGAGGCTTGAACAGTTATTTGGCGCAAGCTCAACCGGCATCTCCACAAGCTTTGAAAATACTTTCATGTGAGGTCAAGTCAGAAGTCAGACAAGGAATTTTGACGCTGCCAGAAGCACTTGACTTTTCTTTTGGCTTCAAAACGTGTGTGTAAAAACTGCATTACTCCATCTGTCACCTTCGAAGTCAGCACGCTTGGTTGGACAACACCAAGAGCACAAAGACAAACATTTTTGAATCCATCAATTAATCATATTCGTTCTATTAATCGTGTCGGGTTTGCGTTTTCATGCTGAAGATTTAAACCATAAGGTTGGTTTTACACGCTGTACTGAAGGCCATTTGGCATCTGGGAGGTCAGGATGATTCATTTGGGTTCATCAAGACGACAGATAAGATATTTTACTGAGGTCAAGTCCATTTCCTGCAATTGTAAATTTTTTCTCATCCAATTCAGACTTTTTTTTTAAATATATGCCTCTTTCATCTCAATTAGATTCAGACTTTTTCTGTTTTATTTCTTATCGGTTACTAATTATCTTATTTTTGTCCTCTTTTGAATTGACCTCTTGGAAACGTTGAATATTGTGGAGCTTATACTGCTGACGCAAAACTTAGCTAGAGCAGGTCTGTCGCCAGAAGCCGTTTGCTGGTTTAATAACTGTCAACTCTCAACTCAACTTTATTCATAAAACACTTTCAAAACTGACAGTGTGTCCAAGCAAATGGATATAACTCAATCTCTCAAAGTAACAAAGGGGAATGCCTCAGGGGTCAATCCTGGGCCCACTCCTTTTTTTGTCCTTTAATCAACGATATTGAACAAAAATTATCCCAAATTTCTATCCACTTTAAAAGGCAAACTAACTCATAACAAGGACGAGATCCGACGTTGCAATTCACAAGTGAGGTCGCCGGTAGCATGAGAAAATTCTGCGGACAGCATGCCGGACAGATTGTATCTTTCTAAATAGTTGTAAAGCGATAGCTAGCTCGGGCGTTTTCAAAGCTGTAAAGTAAACGTTCCCATCAAGCCCCCCCCCCAAAAAAAAAACAAACGCATACAGCAGCTGGACGACCTTGCAAATATAAAGTAGCATTAAAAGAAACATCCATAAATTATACGACCACATGGTTCTTGATCACTTCCCGATTCCGTCATAAGTTCCTCAGGATGAGGCAACGTGTTGCAGGCTCTTCATTTCATTATTACAAATGCTCACATCTGGTTAATATCACCAATAACAAAACAATTTTCTCCCCCAACTCCTTCTTGTCACCATACTTACAGTCAAAAAAAGGAAGCCACTCTCTTATTATTCGGATCCCAGCACCGATGAGTGTGAATTATTATTATTCAGACTAATGAAAACTTTTGGAGGATGTTCAACATGCTGGAAAACGCCGCAATTTATTAAATGAGACACAGGTTTCCACTTTTGTGGTGCCAAACATGACCCGCTTGGAAAGTGATTGAAAAAAAACTTGCCCTGGCCATCCGTCACACAGCTCGACCCAAAATTTGGTGGATGTGTCTATCACAACAGAACAAATGAAAAAGGGAATGCGGGAGAAAGCCACCCCATGGAAGTTAATAAAAAGTGCGCTGCAAATACGATAACCCACCCAGGATTCCTTTTAAATCAGGTTAAATGATCCTTGCTTTCCCGGAAGTCTCAGGGAAAGAGCTTTTCACTTGAATCAAGTATTTCCCCCTGTGGCGCTTCCCTTAAGTGAAAATTAACGCCGCCACAGAAAAGAGTGCCGTCCACAACCCTGTCAAATTTGAATGATTACAAAAAAACCTCATGAAAAATTCCGCTGCGGGCGTGCGGGTTGAATGATCTGAAACCACGCCCCCCTCTACTATCAACTGCCAATCAAATCCCACTTCCATAAATGCTACTTCAACAAACATATAAACCCCAAACACCCCCGACCCTCATGATTAATTCCTTGCGACTTTTGGAACACCAATAAAAGTATTTGTACTTCCTACTGTACTGTAAAAACTAAGTGGGCTGAGCATGGAGCCTTTTGGTACGCCTAAAAAAAATACATGAATGTACTGGAAAAATAAACTGCGGATGTTGTCTTTTGGAGCGCTTACTTCCTGCCTAATAGACCTCAATCCGCCGTTGAGAAAATAACCACCCCAGGACTGCAGTACATTGACATTGCTTTGATATTCTCTAGCGTCGTCCATTTCGCATAATTTAACCTCAGGGGTCAGATCAATAGTAACGTTTGTGAACAGCATGTTCTCCGGAAGAGACTGTTCCATGGCTAATCCTTTTCCTTGATGTCAGAGCGAGAAATCTTTTGGCCTTTAAGGCTCAACATGGGGTCAAAGGGCGTGATTGCCTCGCCGCGTTTCACAATGACTCGTCCTGACTTGGAATGACTCGCGAACTGTGGCCCAAGAAAAATAAATAAATACTGCTCGAGAAATTTAAACTGTGTTAGAAATACCACATCGATGAATATCAGGATGATTTTTTTGTAGTTTTTTTTGCACGGGTGAATAAATATCAATGTAATGTGAATGTTTTTTTAACATGTAAATGTCTCATCTCGAGCGCGGCTCTCACTCGCTGGAAAAGTCACACATGTAACATATTGGCTTCAAAGCACTTGGCGAGCAATCCCGATAGAATTGGTGCAATAAAAAGAAAAATATGTACTTAAGATGTGATTTATTGGTCTCCGCCACTGGAGCACGACAAATACAGTATTCATAAGTATTGTTTCTCATTGCAGAGATTGGCTTCAAAGGAGCTTGAGGTTGAAGCCGCAAAGCTAAAAATAATGACGCAATTAAAGTCATCTTTTCGGAAGAGGGAAAATTTACGAGGAGGTGACTTTGGGGCGCAATACACCATTGAGCTGTCACCGAAACAATCGCAGCTGAGTCGTAATAGAACAAAAAAAGAGCAAAAAATGCTACCAACGTAAATGTCAACGAGTAGCATTGTGCGGTTTTCGCACGACATTCCGAAACTCACCGCAATCGACCGGCAACAAATGCTAACACATTTGTATTGCAATTATTAGGGTTATAAAAAGAACACTTCTAGGCCATAAATATAGGAAGTAGATTCTTAAATGACCTCGTATTTCTTACGCCAGGGTGCCTACATCTATACAGCATTCTCACTGGAATTACTTTTTTTTTTTTTTTACAGTGGACATAGTATCGAGCCTTGTGGAACACCATTAGTATCCTACTCCAACGGAAGGCAAACAAATTCCCTGCCATTGATGATAAAAATGCCAAATACGCATTGTAACTGGGAGCCCGTGAATTCGTTCACACCAATGTAGAGTTTACTGTAAAGTTATGTGGACCGAGTAGTCAGCCTTGTGGGACGCCCCTAGTTTTCGACTGATACGACAATTTTGGCATATACGTGCTACAGTATTTCCCAATCTTTACTGAAGCCTGGGCACACCAATCAAATGGCAAAAACTTTATCTATTGTACTTTCATGACATTTTTTTTACCCCCCCCCCCCCCCCCCCTCATAAAATTACACTTCAGTTGTTGCAACATGACATTTCTTTAGTCAAGATGCCACAGGTCAAGTGTCAAGGTGGCGTCAGCACATTGAGTGAAAAAAAAAAGAAAGGAAAAGGAAAAAAGAAAAGAAAAAAAAAAGCTATGTAGGCTAAGGCACAGAAACACATGCGCACACACACGCACACACACGAACAAAATGATGCATCGATTCCCCGCCCACGTCGTGTGGGAGATCCCTCATGTCCATCACACACCCGAGGCCTTGAGTCGCTCTATAAAAAGAGCTGAGAGCAGAGAGCCTCCGAGATGACGGCAGCTGCAAAGAACAGGATAAGAGCCGCAGCATACCACAGAAAGAAAGTCGGAGGAGGTTTAAAAAAATAATAATAACAACAACAAACAAGAGGACGACATTCACGACGGAAACGGTAGGAACATTTCTGGATTTGATTTTACAGATGATTGCTTTACATACCTTTTGGCTTGGAATATTCTTCTGAAAAAGAAAAAGAAAAAGAAAGCGTGAAAGCAGAGCAAATAAAGGCAACAATCTGGAGACATGGAAAAAAAAAAAAAAAGAAAAGAAAAGACATGTCGCAGTTGCATAACCAATCTGCCAATATTCCAGTCGAAGTGAAAAAGATGGGAGGAATGGGAGCTTGTTGCTCGTGAATGTTTGACGTCAGGCTCGGAGGATTTTAGTCACAAACAAAACCAATCCATCAAACTGAAATTCGGTTCGACATTCGGTTTGCACACTCAAAGGAAGGAAGTCACGTCAATAGAAATGTTCATGAGTCAATCTGTCAACGGCATGAGCTCTCTATTCACTTGTTTGAGGGACTTCAAATTGGAGACTTCGGAGCTGTACATGCAGAAAGAAGACAGCAATTTGGCTTTTGGCTGTTTTTTTTTTTTTTAAGAGCTTTGCAAGATGTTTCTTGTGACAATGTAACATTAAAGACAATTAAACTCTTGTAACAATTTATGACAATTATTGTAGAGCTCACCAAATTTTCTTGCAAATCTGGAATGATTTAATAGAAATTTAGTTTGCTCAAATTTATAGCAATTGCTCAAATGTATCATTTTTAACTGTCCAATTTAAACGATGTCTTTTTCATTTTTAATTTTTTTTTTAATCTGTACCAAAAAGAAACATATTCACATTTTTTGGCCAATGTCCTCATTTATCCCCAAATTTTGGAAGATGTTCCATATTCTAGCAGAAACCAAAGATGATCTCGTTGCATCCACGTATTTATGCATGCATGTGTTTTTTTTTGTCAGCGTCCAAAAGCTAATTTGCAGCTATGGAAGCAAAATTCCAACAAGCCTATTTTTGTTTCATTTGGTTATATTGTGCGCGCTGTAGAAAAATGGACGCAGTCTGTCACACTGTGATGTGGTAAACATTTTTGGAAAATTTCAAAGGGAACAACAAACATCGACGACGGACGCAATCATGTTTTGCTTTCCTTTTTTTTTTGGAAGCTGAGCAGCTGCACAGCAGAGACTCGAGCATGGAGTGTCCATGTTGGTTGTCGGTGGTGCTGGTGGCGCTCTTGTCCATCCCGGCGTCCGGGTCCGAGTGCTCTATCTGCAAGAAGATCAACAAGGGGAGACTGCTGGTGAGTCACAAACACAAATCTGGGACTCATCAGAATGTTGCACCCGCATTTTCTCATTTTGGAAATGCCTCAGACCATGCACTCAAATGGAAATGCTTCGCAGAGTTGGTTACCTCACTCTCAAATCTGACATTTGTTGCCTCGCTGGTGAAATGTCTTCTTTTGTTTTTGGGCGCCGTCTCTCGTCACTAGAAAAATCCTCGCCCGTCGCGTTTTGGAATCTTCTCAACTGTCCGGAATTTCTGCAATTCCTTCCATTTAGGTCTGCTTGGAACTCTGCACGTCAGCGAGCCAAACGGAGCGTCCGGAGCTCGGCGCCTTGGTCCATAACATCAGCGAGGAGAACGAACTCTTGCCCGGCCTCTCCAAAGTCAACGCATCCGAGTCGGGCGTCAAGGTCAAAGTGGATAAGCGGCGTTCCTATCTGATGGAGCACTTCCGCTGGAGCAAACCCTACCGGAACAAGACCCAGGAACGCAGAGCGGGCTCTCACAATGCCAAGAGAGGCTACGCCATGGAGCACTTCCGCTGGGGGAAACCCTCCAGGAACATGACACCCGGACCCAACCTGGGACACAAAGGATCCAAGAGAAGCCCCTACGCCATCGAGCACTTCCGATGGGGCAAACCCGCCGGCCGCAAACACAAACCGGTCAAGATCTTCGCCTTCCCGACGGACATCGGCGGATCCCCGGAGGCGATGATCCACCCTCAGGTTCGCAGGCATCTGAACAGCAAGGAAGACGCCAATCAGATGCTGGCGAGGCCGCAGGGGAGGAAAACTCGCCTACAAAGGGGGAGTCCGCCGAATGGCGACGTTGGGAAGAATCCGCAGGGTTTGCTGGGCGGTATCTTCAGAGACATTCTTCTGAAGGACGTGCAGAGGCTAGTGGGCTGAATTTTGTTTTTTTGACTTTTTGCATGTGGCTATCAAATACCAGTTTTTGTCGTGAGCATGTTTAAGGACAGTTAAGATAATGTAAGCGCGAGTGCTTTTGTTATACCTTGTAAATGTCTTGACTGAGCGGATGTGATCGTCTCAAGCGTCCAACTCAAGGTCTGCGGGCACATTTTCTCGCAATGGCAGAACATTACCAGTTGGTGGCGGCAATGCGCCACTCACCGGGTTGCCAACCGCCAATAAACACCTTAGAAGAAAATTTGCGTTTTGCGCTCACATTTTCTGTGTTTGCAGAAAATAAATGTTATTACAGCATGCGTTTACACAGTACAATACTATTAGGTGCATTTTCTTTTTGTTAAATGAAAACCAGAACTATAATGCGGTCCGCCATGAAAGAAGTTTGACACTCTTGGTTTGGACCGGCAATATTTGTTTTGTAAATTAAAAAACCGCCACATTAAATTTCTTTTTGCATTGTGGTACCGAGTCTGTCTGGAAAAAGATCAAGGCATCCCAAACGCGAGTGTTGTTGACGGGCAACTTTTATTGTATCACTAACACATCACAGGAGCATGCAATGTCAGGTAGGACACACCGACCGCTAAGGCATTTTTTTTCCATGCGCGCTGCACCCCCCCGGTCCCCCCCCCCAAAAAAAGAAATAAAAAATAAAAATCTAAATAAAGCTGCCTTTGTCAGTAGGTCCTCCAGTTTTAAAGTGCAAAGTTCACAGAATGAGTCTTGGACCTACAAAAGCACTACGTTGTAAACAGAACTATCCACTACGAGACGGCAAAACGACACATGTAAGGTGGATTGGTGACATGAGGGGAAAGTCACATGTGATCAAGTGTCACTCTTAATAGACAACTTGGAACAACCGAAGAGTCACAAGACACGACCGCAAACTGCAAAGAAGAAAGAGTTTCATCTCGGGTTCGCCTGGACAATAGAGACGAGGAAAACAACCACGCGGGGCAGACAAACATGACGTAACGTTAACGGCCCGTTTTACACATGACAGTCTGGAGCCAGAGCAGATCAGAGCAACTAAATTCACAGAAGCGGCAGATAAGAGATGGGACTGTCACAGCACCACAACAATGAGGATTGTTGTTTCACACACACAGATCCAAACACACACACACACACCCCCCCACACACAACTGCTACCGAGACTTGGCAGAGAGTGCTTCGATTTCCTTGGAACTTTTGTGATTTTTTTTTTTTTCAAGCTAAATCTGGAGTTTGGTGGTTTAGATGTTTTGGGCTACTTACTCCCATCAGTCTCCTCTGCAGCATGCTCTCTCGTGTTTAAGTGTGTCAACCAGAATAAAACCTTCAACTGTCCATCTAAACACACAAGCACCACCACTGATGGCGTGCCCCCCGCCCCCCCCCCTTTTTTTTTTGCTTTTAGCTATCAGCGATTTGGTTGTGCACACACTGGAAATGGCGTAGAGTTGGCAAGACGCCGCAGCTCGGAGGCGTCAATGCGTGCGTCGTGAGTCAGGACGCTACGGCAACACTTCGACTGCAAGAAAAGCTGAGTGGAGACGGACGGGCCTGTTGATCGTAATGTAAACATTTGGGGCGGCCAGTATGTATTTTAATTAAGTGCTGACATGCAGCAGTTAAGATCTGATTTCCTATCACACACACACGCACACTCGCATATACCTCTTGACTGTACATGAGCTAAAAGATTCATATAGTTCTCTCTATGTACACATTTATAAGGGTGGGGCGCTTTCCTAATGATGAGTTGTTGAGAGATTTATTATCCCACTGTTAAAAAGAAATATTAGAATAAAAAAAAAGGGAAAAGCCATAGCTGCGTGGGAATGATGGAAATCACAATTGGCATTACAAAAAAAAAAAAAAAAAAATCAGTGCATAAGATGGAAAAGATTGTCCGAAACATTCCTACATGGCGAGCTTGAGGAAAATGTGGCTTGTTATCAAAGTTTTTGGCCTGCAGCAGCTGCGTGATTTTTCACCCCTCCCCTGCCAAAAAACGTCTGCAGTTGTTGCGATTTGACCCCAAGGGAACGCTGAGAAGTTCAGTAACCTTGCCGTCTCAATACACGCAAAGGTCAGGAAACTTCATCTCGTAGATGGGCACCGAGCGAGTCTGGCTCTGGCCGTAGCCCGACGAAATGGTCCCGGACGGGCTCGGCGGGGGCCTGAGAAGAGATCGGCATTGCGGTCATTATTTTAGGATTTGATTGATTTCGACGATCTCTGTTGCTCACCTGATTGTAATTTCAAAGATCTGGTTGAGTTTGCTCTGCAGCAGCGTGGCCTGAGTAAGACAAACGGGGAAAAAATACGAGGTGTGAGATAAACTGCTGGGAGGAGAAAAATTAAAAAAAATAAAAGAATGTGCGGAAAGTAGAACAACTGTCATCATTGTACCCGAGCACCGCAGTGGGCTGCGATCTCCTCGAAGGGAGCTTTCTGGAACTTTTCCACCACTTGCCTCCTCCGCTCCCTCTCCTGCTCCTCCATGCCCACACTGTCCACTAGGGGGAGACAGAAACAAGATAAGAAACCGTCATGTTTGGGTGTTGCGATTAAGGAAAAAGTCATGAACACAATTATTTTTCAATCATAGTAAAATGATAAAACGATGATTTAGAGTGATTATTCATTGACGTCAAAAAATTTTATTTATTCAATGACCGAAACTACAATTACTCCCCACGTCTCTTCGCCCGTGCACGTTGAACACTCAATTATTCTCTGTCAAGTACAAAATCACGTGAACATCAAATATTGCGCAATTCAAGCTTCTTGCATTTTCATTCTGCTGCATCCACACCATCATCACCGTGGTCATTATCCAGTGGGTACTCTACAAACAAACTTTGCCAACTTAACTCTTGTCAGAATTGAAAGACGCGCTGACACGACACACTTGCAAGCGACAAGATCGTTTGGATTAGGCAGCGTCTTCCACAGTTCCATCAAAAAGGCATTTACATTGAGTTATTCGCCTTTTTACATGCAGCAACACATGACTGCTGCCATATGGGCCAGGCCAAGTGTCAGCTGTCTCAGCAGTGTTTTCTTACGTTATGAATTATGAGGTTAACCGTGCGGCCAATTCACTTATTTTTCCTGTAGACGCAAAACATATGGGTTTGACATCAAAAGATAAAGTTTTTTACTTGCAGGCAGATACATCTGGATCTGATAGCGAGTTGAGGTAGTAGTTTTACTTTTAGGTGAGCTAAAGTACGGGAAGAGATTAAAATGGATTCATGTGAATATGACGTTACAAAGGCAGTACGTCAGGCAGTAAAACAAAACAAGCTTGACATTCCTAGTTTTTTAGTTTTGAGAGTCAGAAGAGATTGACTGTACCACAATAAAAACTTCAACCACCTTGCCTCTCACATGACAAATGAGTGAATCTGGACAAAATAGGGTGTGTTATCAGATGCAGATGTACTGTCAAATACCTGGGTAATATAACTTTTACTGCTGATCTTTTGTCTCATATTTATCTTTGGATGTCAGAGCCACATGTTTTCAGTCCACAGCAAAAATAAAGGAATGGGCCTCACCGCTCCTTTAAGTGGGGAGTGTAAACCACGTTTTCCTAAATTATTTAAACTAAAGACTCAGACATATTAAAATGAACCACGCATCACCATAACACACACGGGGTAACCTGGCGGAATCGCTATCCCAACTTCCTCTGCGCTCCCTCCTTGAAAATTAAATTAAGCATGGTAAGGTCATGCAAGAAAAGCTCCTGTTGACATTGAGGCAGCCACTTTCGCCTACCAAAATGTGACGAATAACAGATGTTTGTATTCCTTCAAGTACAATAAACTGAGAATATGTACAGCTCACCACTTGCCAAATTCAATAAGAATCATCTGTGGCGGTCTGCGCATTTATTTGGATTTATTTATCTATTTTTGTAATTTTTACGAATTTACGCGGGGCCTTGTGGAAGTGAAATGCGATGCGGAGTGAGACAGTGGACATACCGATGGCGTTTTTCAATGTTTCGAAGGTGATCTCCTCAGCGGGCGTTCGCTGCGAAAACGGAAGAGTGACAAAAGTGTTGATTGAATTGTGAGAGTGTTGCAAAGCCACCGAGTGAGTCGGTGCAATGCGTCAAAAGGACTTTTGGCTCTGACCTCCTCTTTCTCTGGACTGTTTCGGGACTCCACTTCAACTTGAAGCGAGATCGTCTCCCCGATGCTCTTTCGCTTTGACAGGCGGTCCTCATCTTGACAAATAGGTACAAGCGGAGAATGTTAAAATTGGCATTTGAGAGATTCAAAGAAGACACATTAAAAAAATGCACTTGCACACAAATAATGTGGTCTCTAGTGTGACTACCCAGCCAATAAATATGAAATTAAAAAAAAAAAAAAAACACGTGACTCTTTTGTATTCCGCCACACTGATAGGTAACAACAGGGTAATAACCACACCCACACCGATATTCTCAGTCCATGACATGATCAGCAAGGAACAAGAAGGTCACACACGTTTTTTGGACAAGTGGGAAATGTTTTGAATTGTGGCAAATAAAATGCATATCATGGTTTCATGAATAACACTTCTTTACCAGTATACTGAGGGACATAAGGAGTTGCAAGCCGCTCCGTGTTGTAACCGCTGCCTCCGAGGACTTCAGTGATCTTGGACTGGAGGAAAAGCATGTCGCCTTCTACCTTGTCGAGTGAGGTGGGGAGTCTAGGAAAAGCGAGGAGAGGTGTCACAGGAAATGTAATGTAAGTTGTGTGGGAATAAATATGGCATGGATATACCTGGGCACGTCAACATAGACATCCTCGGGCAACAGGTAAGCACTTTCCTTCTGTCTCGCCTCGATCACCTGAGAGGGAGAAAAGTGGTTGGAACAAGGAACATGGGGCTTGCAAAGAAGACGAACTAACTTCGTGTATGTGCTGGCAGAAGGCGGGGACAGTGGTGAGCTGGCAGATGAGGTTGAGGTAGGCGGCAGCGAGCGCATGGACCGCACAGCGATTATAAACGGGTAGCGCCTCATCAGTGGACAGAGCCAGGTCCTAAATGGGGTGAAAAAAAAAAAAAAAGAGGATTCGGTAAGGATCCTGTGGAACGGCCACATAACTTCACATTTTAAAAACATCAGATTTCCTTAGTACGTCCAGTAGTACTTTTGGGACTTTCTTTATAGTTTCCATCATTGGGTTGTTGAAAAAGAACTTTAGCTTACACACGTCGCCAAGTGAAAATATAATATCTCGTAACATTTTAATATTTCACGTCCTACATTTTTGCTGTTAATTTTTCACCTTTCCCTTTTTTCGGTACGACATACTTGACTGTGCAACTCCAGCTACAGCAAACATTTTATTCCACTCCATCCATACCTGCAAAGCGAGAGCCAGCCGAATGAGGTCAACGACCACTTCTTCGTTGGCAAGCTCGACGCTGAGAAGACCAAGCAAGGCAAAGAGACTCTCGTAGTGCTGCCTGCCGCTACTCTGCTCTTTGCAGCCCAAGTAGATGTGCCGGTACAGCTGCTGGCCGTGCTGGCGAGAGAAGGAAAGCGTTCAAGACAAACAGTTGGACGGAATAGCAAACACACCCAATTCCAGCGGCGTCAGCTACCTTTTTCATGAACAAGTTGTCCTGTCTGGAGCACTTGTCCACTTTGAGCTTCAGTACGGAGATGTCGGTGATAATGCTGCAAAGCAAAAAGTCACGCAGAGGTCAACCGAGCCGAGCTCCATGTGGGTGACTTAAGCAGCACATACAAACAAACCTTATGTTGGAGAATTTGGGCCGGTTGTCATGCCTGTCAATGAGACTGAGGAGGATTTGGAGCACCAGCAGCCGAACCTCGGGGTCTTCGGTGAGGGAGAAAGAGAGCAGAGGCTCCAGGAAGGAGCTCGGCAGAGCTGTAAGCATGTTGGTGGTCTGGAAACCGGCAGTCACCTGTGCCAATACATCAATTATTTCTTTTCGAATAAATACATCCTTATCGTTGGAGCCGTTTTGCTAATGGGAGATGAAGACCAACCTGGACCAGTGACTTTAGTAACATAACCTGAATCATCCTGGTACCCTCAGGCCTGGGAGAGGAAAAAAACTGTTAACCAACAAATATTTAGGCCAGAGGAAATGAATTAAAAAAGAAATTTAGACAAGCAGCCAACCCAGAGGCTGAAGAAGGTAGTAGCGGGTGAACACCGGGAACGGGGATCTTGCCCATAATGAAGAGCATGACTTCGGACCTTTGGTAGGTTGGTAAAGTGTTGGCAAAGGAACCTGAAAAACACAAACAAGGGGGAAGAAAAGGAAGATGACAATAAGCAAAATAAAATGGAACTCTAATTGTCTGGGCAAGAGAGTCGGGCAAATTACGGGATGAATGAACAAATGTGAATTGTAATGCTAATGCCATTTTAGAAGGAAATGTTTTTTGAATATTTGGAGAGTTAAGCAGTCCTCAAGTTATGACGCAAGTCTGACAAGCACAATGATAAATGGCATCCCTTCATGTGTAGTTTCTCAAAGCAGCAAAGGAATAAAAGCACAAAAATCTTTGAGGTGGTCTAACCACAAACCACCAAGTCCAATGTACCCAAATAAAGCAAAGCACACCCACCGATGGTTCTGATTACAGCTTCTTGCAACTGTCTCTCCTCATGAGCTTTAATGATCTTGGTGCCGATGTTGGTGCTGCCGTCATAGGAACCGGTCAGCTCGTAGTCCACGCTGAGACGCAGTTGTCGCAGTAAGGTGTTGAATACCTCCAGCACAGTGGGACCTGCATGACGCGCAAAAACGCAGTGACAAACAGACCAGATGCATCCGGATTCATCACTGATTTAATCTTCTGACCTACGGAGCCGCTGGCCGCGATGGCGGCCGCCTCCAGCAAAACCTCCACAATGCCGGCTCGGATGGTGGCGGAATTCTTGCTGTTGGCGTCCAGATGACCGAGAAGTTGCTGGATGACCAAGTGTGAATGCTGCGACTGAAAGAATCAGCAGGAAAAAAAAATAAAAAATCAATCAATTCCTTTGCAGTGCACTAACCAGGTGCTAAATGAAGAAGAAAAAGAGGATCTACTAAAGATCCCTGTGGTACGCCCACACTACCACTTCAAAATTAATTAAATTATTAATAAAATTACCATATTTAAAACATTATATTTCACGAGTTCATTGATTCCAAATCACATAGTGTGTTTGGTGTCTGTCAGTGAAACATTTTTTACATGGTGCTAAAACTGTTTGGTTTTCATCGTTTAAACATGCCGTTAAAGGACTTACCTGAATGGAGTACATGATGATTTTAAAACATCGCACAGCAAAGGTTTTTCCCTGCCATAGTGAGTGATTGTCGAGGTGCCTTCAGGGACACACAGATGAAGAAGAAAGATGTCAGTTATGACTTATTCAGTCACATTATAATGGCATTCCAACGACATCACCGCTCTCTTTTTGCGAGCCGCAGAATGACACAAACGGCTAATCAACGCGAAAGAGATGCGCCGCACAATCCATCAAACAACACCAAGGTCACTTCTGTTGTGTATTTGGCGACGCCGCATCTGCCACTTGCAAGGGGGAGGCGGGGACAGATTGAGGAAAAATGACCACAGACCAAAACAAAGACAGTGATTGATGGAAAATAGCTGCGAAATGGCGGCAAAGGAGACGAGCAGAGGGGAAATGAGGAGGAAATTGAAGCTTAAGGGATTTGAAGTAAAGATTGAAACATAAAACACAGCCATGGAGTTTGAATTTACACGAAGTAGCAGAAACAAGATCCATCTTTAGATTGAAGTCTCTGTGTTTTTGGGTGGGCCATCTTACATGAGCACAGGAGTGACAGCATTCTTAATGTTTCCATAGGCGGCTCGGCCCAGCAGCTCCCTGAAGCAGCGCTCCGTCAGCTCCACTGGGCTCTCTTTCTCCTTGTCCGATGCCTGCAAAGGAGATGGGGACCGACTGGCGGTGGAGGGAGACAGGTGAAAAAGAAGGAAAAGCGAAGGAGAGATGAGCGTAGAGCAATTGTACAACAGCAAAAAAAATAAATAAATACTTTTTCCACGTTGGTAGCCGGGCTTTTTTTTTTTTCTTTTTTTTTTTAAATGGACTGATCATCATCATGTTCAATATTTTACAGAATATTACAAACGTGAATTAAAAGATGGCCTGTACAGTCAAAGAAGGTGCCATGATGGTGGCAGTTGTGAATCTGGAAGGATTATTACTATGTCGTAAATATAAACAATACGAATGAGAAGTGTTAACGGCTGGCATATTTGTGCATGGGAGTGTTATTATCCTCAGTTTGCCCACCGCTGATTACATTATTCATCGTAAGCCTCGCACTGTTATCGCTCCTGCTGCGCTGGAGGAGTGTGGCTTCCCACCTCGCACTGGCTTTGCTCTCAAGCAATGTACATCGTAAAGCACATCCATGCCTCAACGCTTACGCGATTGCTCACCGGAAAGCCTGAGAGTGGAATAATAATACAAACAAATTGTCTTTTAAGTGTTTTGTTGACGTGTCTGAAATCAATGAGCTTGCACATGTGCATGGGGATTAATAGGAACCAAGCGCCATCTGCAAGCCTGGTAATTACACTGTGTGCCGAATGTTCTGATTTGTGTTGTGTTATTGCCAGTCACTTGCTAAACTCACTGTGAAGGCAAATTGAGGAGGTGCGACGGGAGACGACCTCACGCAGGCTAGAAGATGAAAGGAGCAAGCTGTGCGTTTCGGCATCTTTTCCAGCACTCCGTTTCTGTTTTTCGTCCTTCACCTTTCCTCGCGTCGTCCTCTAACAAGCCAATCTGCTTCTTATTCTTGATTCAGTCCACTATTTGTGATCAAAGTGAGTGTGTTGAATGACGTGTGACGACATCCAGTGAAATGTCGTTATCACATCGTGACATCAGTGCTACATTTGTGAGCCCATCTATTATGATTTGTACTGCGGGCTAGCGGTATGCGAGCAGACTTTCTTACGACCAAGCTAACCGGTTTAGTTAAATACACACATAGCTTCATTTATTTTGTTGGTTATATATATTTTTTGGTGCCCTTAGATGTCTGGAATGTGAAATTTGTGCTCGAGCTCAATAGCGCAAAGAAAAAAAAACAGTTTAGCTGCAGTTAGTAAAGCCTGTCATCCCATGAGGCAAATTTCACCTCTCTGTGCGCTCGCTACTCTGCAAGTTGAATAGCAGAGACGGGACGATCTTGTCCATGTGCTGCGGATCCCAGATGTTAGCCTGAAGCTCGTCATTCACAGTCTTCCTCACAACGCCCTGAAGCCCCTTGATGCCCGCCATCCGGATCCTGGGAGCGAGCAAATAGGAGATTTGAAAGGGAAACCATCAAAGAGTTACAGTTGCCCAGCGTAAATGTCCAAAAACAAGCCTAAAAAGTCAAACAAATCGTGGATTTCAAACCATTTCCATATGACGGCAAATGTGTTGTGTCTTTGACGAAGAGGCGATCTAAAGCAACCACCCCGGCAGACTATCTAAGATCAGGGATCTTCAATCCTGTTCCTCGAGGTCTGCTGTCCGTCCGTTTTCCATCTCTCCCTGCGGCACACACCTGATTCAAATGATCAGATAATCAGCGAGGGCTGCAGAAGCTGTATAAGGATCCCGATCATTTGACTCAGGTGCGGACCTCGAGGAACAGGGTTGAAGACCCCTGTGCTCAGTGTATTTTTTGGGGTGTAGGCTTAGTTAGTGTGCTTAGTGCACATTGCAAATGAAATATCTGCTACCAATCAATGCAAGTGAAGGCTCATCCTGAAAAGTGTCACATTTTAGCCACCCCATCAACCCCCAAAAATAAAGAAAGAAATAAAACTGAAATGAACAACAGTCCGATGTCATGTTCAGCAATTAACTTCAAACATGTATACTGTGCGGCATGGAGAAACAAATCTCGGAATTAATTTTACAGCGTTATAAAGTGATATGGGCGCACCACACTTAAAGTGTTAACAAGTCGGTTGGTCCACTCACTTGGTGCGGATATCGGGGTCCTCGTAACCGGAGTGGCACATCTCGCTGAAGCGTGACACGAAGAAGTCATAACTGCGGTGGTAGGAGGGCGTGTCCTCCTCTATGTTGGCAAACTTCACAAACTGCAAGGAGAACAACATCAAATGTAGACCTTGATCAGACCAAGAATTATATAATCAAACTCTCCCCCCCCCAAAAAAAAGGAGAAAAAAAAGCATTCATTTCAGATGATTAACCACAATGAAAACCGCCTTCAATTTCACGGTGACCATGTGAATAAACATCAAAACGCCATCGCATAAAATATAATTCGGAGTGAAAAGTATTGAGCTTGGGGATTGCTGCAAGCGTGCCACTAAAGGATCTCATTAAAACATTCCTGGCATTTAAAATCACATCTCCCTCCAATTAATAAACTGTGAAGTGGAGTAGCACAGTGCGGTACATATGGGGAAGATTATCAATAACACAAACCTCACTTTTTCCTTTACTTAAAATGTAAGCTTGCAGTGTTTCTAAAATTGAACAACTCCGGCAACTGTCCTTGCAAGAATTAGGCAAAGTGAGGTCAGATACGGTTACTGTGCAGGCTTAATCATATCAGCTAAATCAATCTTAAGTCAAAGCAAGTAAGAAAGTAAGCGTGAGTGGACTAAACTAACTAACGCTGGTCATGCGTTTATGAAGTGGGGACGAGGCCCTGGAATGGGCTGCACAGTACCGAACCGAAGATTAAAACCGGATTAAGTCCCGTGGTAATAAACGCTCTAATCCGCACCTTTCACCTCTCCCTGGTTTGTGATTTACAGTGCGCATTAAGCATTAAAACAAACAGCACAAGAATGACATAAAATCAATCACTAACATTAAAAAAAATAAATAAATAACGCCTGCGTGTCGACCTTTCGACAAATGATAAGCATGTGGCCCGGAGCGGGTAGGATGACTTCACTCATACTGGCTTGTAAAAAAAATAAAAATAAAATAAAAATAAAAATAAAACAGGCACACACAAAAAGCTGGAGTGCAGGGCATGACACCAGTCACAGTAGATTAAAAAAATTAAAATAAAATCAAAGTGCTTTCCTTGTAAATAAGTGAGTCAATACCGCACGGATGTTGAAGATTGCAAACTAATCAAAAGCTAGCGGCTAGCGTGCGACGCTAACATCGCTCTCAATACGTTTGCTCAGAGCTCCGTGTAGAAAAAGCACAAACACATTAACTCAAATGAATGACATCAGTACCACATGATCCAAATCTTTGGTTAACATAAAAAAAAAAAGTTGGTCAATAGCGGCTCCAGCTGAGAGTCCCATCGAGACCCACCGGGAATGGAACAACAACAGGAAATCAAAACATACATCAAAAAAGAGGCTTTCGGTTGTTTACTGCCAGAGCCATTTGAAGTTGACTGTCAAGCTAAACCTAAAACTAAAACAAAGACATTTACATTTACCCACAAAGAAAAAAAACATCTGCACAATCGTCTGCTCGCTTCATGTTTAGTAATAGGATTAGCAATTATGTGGCGCTGTAAAAACGCTTTCGGCAACGGCGATTTGAACATAATTAGACGCCGTAACACATGACATGTATATTGCGGTAATATTTTGAAAATCTAGTTCTATTTCTGCAATTCACTGCTGTATTACACTGCCCCCTGTTGGGCAACACAACCAAAAGGAGCCGGAATAATATCATCATGAGGCACAGACTCTTTCATTTTTTTTTTTTCCCATGTTGCTATGTGGGACGAAACTCATTGGATGCTACCTTCTTCAAATAGGTCTGATTATTCTGGTGCAGAAATAGTCTTCAAATTCAGCCAAAGGAAAAAGCTAAAAACGCACGCAGATCTAATCCCTTGATGCCGGCTGAAATGAGATCTCGTGAGGCACGTTGACGGCTTTAAGACATTTCATCCCACTGCAAATTCATTAAGCTTTTCATGTTTTTGAAAGTTGAGGATCCGCTGCTGATGCTCGACGCGGCGTGAGAAAAATTAACAAAATGGCATCGAGAGCGAGAGTGAGACGTCTGCCGGGAAGATTATAAATGAGATGCTGGCGTGCCTCGTTGATGCGTGTAGATGGCCGCGTGGCTTTGCCAACGTGCTCTGCGCCTAACCTCATTTCTTTTCAGCGTCCTCCGCTGACCCAGCGGATGGCGAGCGACGAGCCACTTCTGTCACCAGGGGACTGTGGAATCTCAAAATGACTTCTAATATCGCAGCAAAGTAAAAGTCCACGAATGCAGCGGTCCCCAACCACTGGTCTGTGTGACATTCAGGCTGGATAAATATTTTTTTCATTGATACTCAGAGTCTGAAAGAAATAAGTTTAAGTCTTAAATCATACCAGCTCAACAGAACCGAAAGTGGAAATGAATTCAACTCCATTCTGGTGTATCTCAGCCAACAGTGGCTTGTAAGGTTAAGGATGGCCGAGTGGTCTAAGGCGCCGCGTTCAGGACCCAGTCTCCCCAGGAGGCCTGGGTTCGAATCTCGAATTTCCCCATTGTGGGACTAATAAAGGGAATATTATTATTATTATTATTATTATTATTAAAAGTATATTAATTATAGTATGAAATATGTTTAAATTATCAGTAATGTTTTTCTTTGTTTTTAGCTTTGCTTCTATACAAGAAAATAATGTTTGCTGGTATACACAATGTGAATTTGATAAATAAAATTGTTGACTCATTCATTACCAGCCAAGTAAAAAAAAAAAGGATCTTTGACGTCTTTAGCCGTCACTGGCAGTAAATGAGTTAATTATTTATATAGTCTTAATTTCATTGTTTTTATTGCAACAGGACCCTCGGATTAACCTACCGAAAAAAAAAAATTATAAAAAATAAATAAATAAAAACGCCCGTTAGCGACTGACCGAGTTGGTTCCCAGGATCTGCAGACTGGGTTTGTCGGACTCCAGCAGCTTGCGGACCATCTTGAGGAAGCTCTCCACAAACAGGTTGATGCTCTGGCAGTGGCAGGCCATCAACAGCTGGTCCAGCGCTTCCATAGCGATGCAGACGTAACTGAAAAACAGACACGACACGATCGACGCGTCGATTGTCGTAAAGCAGTCGACTCGAGTCGCTACTTTGGGGAAAACGACGTTCCATCGCTTTGGATTTAAGAGTTGAAGATAACATTAGGGGGTGATTCTCGCCTGGACCTCACACTCTGAAAAAGTACGTATATGCCTGGTATAAACAGAGTACGTCTGACGGTAAGTGCGTGTGGAGTTTGTGAGAAAAAAATGACGGCGTTCATGGAGTGAATGAGAAAAGCCGTGTGAAAAAGCCACTGATAATCATCTCGAGCCATTTGCGGTGAGTCCGCGTCGGTCACGGCACATTTCTAGGTTGTATTCCAGTAAATAATTAGTTTGCCATCAAAAGCCTTTTCAAAGTCTTGTTTTTGTTTGAGGTGTTCCAAAAGAATAAATATATTAGCGTCAAAGTCGCTGTTCTGCTTGCATTGTTTCTTTTAAACAAAATGCCCTCCTTTTATTTATTTTTTTTTCCCACCAGCTTTTTAAACCAAAAAAATGAAATTTTGTGGAAACCAACCCACGCTTCACAGCAGATTATAAAACAACAGATTGTTTGTCTTCTGGTGAAAGGAGAGTCGAGTCCTTTGATTGGTCACGAAACAATACTCTGTGCGTCTTAAAAGATCAGTCCACATGTTCTAAATCAGCTGGCAGTCAATAAGTTAGTATGTCTCCCAAAATAGATCTTAGATGCAATCATTTGCTATTGTTCATGCTGCCATTTTAGATGACTTTATTAGGCCTCATTACGCCTCCGTTTGTGTTGCTTCGTACTTTTTATTCTTCATTTATTTGACTCTATGTTCGTCCCAAAAGGTTGCTCAGTTGACATGCTGCAGTTGTCATCTTTTAATGTGAAGAGACACGGAAAAGTGACAGGTGGCGCTCACCCATATCTGTGGCGCGCCACGTCCCTCGACAAGCGCTCAGAAAGATACGCTCCGATACGGTCCAGCTTCTCTGGAGCCGACAGGGCGTAAAATGTCAGCTTCTCCATGTTGGCCTTCACCAGTCCATCCTGGAGCAAGAAAACAAATTAAAGGAGAGAACAAGAAAATATTAAAAAAAAAAAAAAAAAAAAAAAAAAAAGATATTTTAAGAACTACAGAGCAATGTGGTAACTTAATTTAGAATAAATATAGTGACAGGACTCTTGTTTGTTCCAGTTCTCGACTTGACGGCTTCGGCGCAAAGCACGAAATCCAGTCGTCAAAGAGAAGGAAATGAGACAAATTCCCCGTTTAGCAGCGTTGGTCCGAGATCTGACGAGGAAAGTGTTCCTACGCGGAGCTCACACAAACAATTCAAGCTGCAACAATTCTGATAATTTTCTGCAGAGGTTACTGGACTCAAATGTGTGTTTGCAATTAAAGATGAGGTTTGCGGTTTGCCCAATAGTCAACTTCTGACAAGACTAATTAACTTCACACACTGACCTTCACTTTTAATGCAGCACAGTTATTCTTTTCGATATAAGACAGACATCAAGCTGTTTAACGCCACTGCTAACTCTCAAATTCAACATTAAGACGACAAAGATTGTAATTCCAACTCTGAAACAAAGTTGTGCAGTTAAATCAAACATCACTTTGCCACTAGCTTAATGCTAACACAAAACGGGAAAGGCCAATAATAGGCTAAAAATTAGCATCTATCTCGCAGGCATATATTCTTTATCCTCTGCAAAAAAAAAAAAAGACTCATTTTACTGCAGATTAACGAGAAAAGTGTTTTGAGTTACGACCGTGATCATGGGACGTATTAAATTGTATCTCAAAGCACCACCGTGTACGCAAAATCTGAAAAGTCCGAGCACAGAGCTCTCGAGTGTTGGGTGACGTGTCAACAAGGTCTTGCCAAGTTGTCATGTGAGCCCCTCACCTCCGGGTCTTCCGGGAAGATGTTGTCCACCAGCCTCTTGTAGCGAGGCCTGAGGGCCCCGCAACAACCGCAAACCCCTAAAGGCGGGAGAAACAAACATGGACATGTGACATGAGTTCAAACGCGAGCTACTCGCATTTAGATGAATTTGACGCTCCTGAGAGATGGATATTTCGAATTACAAACAATAAGTGACTGATGCAGTCGTGTAAGTCAATACAACAATTATACCCGTCAAGAGTCTGAGTAACAACGCAGTCCCTCCCGCACTTCCATTCAGTTCTTTTTTTTTTTTTTACTATGAGGTTTGATGTTTGAGTGCATTTTTTTTTCGGTTTTAGGGATGGATGCCCTATTTGATTTCAACTGTCAATTAGGCTACCTCCAAAAATAAATGTTTTGATTACGCTCTGCTAGTTTTAGGACAGTTTTTAACGCAAGTCTGGAAAATAGAAGCTTGTCTTAGGTGACAATCACAATTTGGACAGAACACGTTCAGGAGATAATTATTTCGATAATGGAATTGTTTCCAGGGGCTTGTAGACAATGTTCGATTTCTTTAGCGCTCCATGAACGCGCGCTCATTAACTTTGTTTTGAATCCAAATCAAATCTTCGCAAACATCTGCTTTGACTTTGGGAAAACAATGATCAAGATTTTTGCAAATGTTCTGGATCAAACCAATGCGTCAATTCTACTCAATTTACGTTTGCGCATTTTTACTGAACCGTCAATTTAAATTAACATCCTGTTTTGGAATAAAGCGCTGATAATTAAAACATGCTTTTGATCTGATCCGTGGATGAATCAACATTAATGATCAATCAATTATTAAAATAATCAATAATTGCAGCCACAAAGACAATACAGTCCTTCGGATGTTAAAGCACATTCCCTCCTCCTTTTCCTCCCTCGAGTATAATGAAGACGACCTTGACGAGGACCAACATTGCAGTATTCCTAGGCCTTTTTTTTTTTTGGGTAAATTTGGGAGTCACTGATTGCTGGATTTTGGTTGGTTGAAGGACTCCTGCAGTGATGACTCATGTGGGGCTTCCAGGGCACCAGAGGAAGAGAGAATAGACAGCCAAAAGAATCCAAGACAAACAATCAGACCTGCCTAAGAAATGTTGTGGCACCTGCTTGCCGAGAAACAAGTTTGAACGGGCAGGTCACCGAAAGGCCAACAGCCACTTCAAAGGCCGTTCGACCCGCTTTAACTCTCGTCTCGGCTCTCTTCCTCCCTTTCATCGGGGCTTCCCGTCACGGCTCTGAATTTTAACGCAACGCTCAGGACAAATTAAGATGATTATCAGAGAGTTGCCAGCGGACGATCAACACAATCGATACCTTTTCCGCGCGGAACCACAAACTCGGTCATCGTCGGGCAATTGTATTAAAAGACTCGACAAACAACACGTTGCACGTTTCAGTTCTCGTTTCTAAGTGCTTCGGCCTTCAGTTTCCTCTTCAAGAGGCAAAATGCATGCTCTATTGGGTTAAGGTCTGGCGACTGACTTGACCGATGAAGTCCTGTGTTGTGAGTGTGTGTTTTTTTTAAGACATTTTTATTCCTTGGCTTTTGATGCAATTCATTCATTTGTAGTTTAACTTGAATAGTCATAAAATGCACGACACAATTAAAGTATCATTTTATCTTGTCGCATGAAGCTACTCGCAATTAATTTGGAGGTATTTTTTCTTTACATTACCAGACAAAATGCTTTTGCAGACTTCATAATTCATTTCGCGGCGACTATGAGTTACATCATTCGCTTTTTAGCCAACGCCATCGCATCGTGTTGGACAGCTCAATCGTAAACATATGCAGCTTTAATTTTACTTTCATGTTATTATAGTTAATTCTAAAAATATTCAAATGTTACTTTACTGGAAATAATTTTTTTTTTTCGCGACGTGACAGCTCAAACATGGAACAGATTATTTCAATTCACATATTTTCAATGAAGAAAAAAAACTTCCTAAACACCTTAAATGCATTACTGTAATTGCCTCAAAACTATGATTTGCTCAAGACAAAAATCAATAGTTCCCAAAGCAAACATTCTCTGGACACCATTTCGGGCTGAATGTCCTTGAAGAGCTGTGTCCTTTGGAGAGTCAAAGAATTCCAGGCCCAAGCGCGCTCTTATCAAAGTTCCAGCGAACTCAACAACAGGAGGCGGTGCATGAATTGATAAAAAAAATAAATAAATAAACCCCGCGGGAGGTGGTAGAGGTCCAAGAAAAAGAGGGGATACAGTAACAGGATGGAGGATGTGATGGGGTGCTGGGGGTTGGTCTGTGACGCACAGAATGAGACACAGTAGAAAGCTTCTTATAGCACCGTCCACGTGCAGCATAAATCTGCTCGCTGAGCAGTCGTGGAAAAGTGATTTCCGGGGCGAACGTTTTTGAGGCAACGCATGGGGAGAGCTGACACGTTCGCTAACCTGCAGCGATGGAAATACAAGCAGCGGAGCACTTGCAATATGAATCAAACGCACTTTCTGCACTTTTTCCTGGATCGAAACGGCGGAATTCAACTCTTTGGGGAGACACGCAGCCGTTATTCAAGAAGTTTAATTGTGCGATGACAGATTTTGTGTTTGTTGTCTTGCGATAACCATTCATCCAGTCAACCGCTTGTCATCATCTGGGTCGCGGATGACGTAATAAAGTCAACAGATTTCTTTGAAGTATTGTTGCAATCTGACGAATGACTCACTGACTTGCATTCACGCCATATTTAGTCGGAGGAATCTTGTCAATTTTTCATAGTGAACGCTTAAAAGACTGCAAGTCAAAGTGTTAAGTAACAGCTCAAATTGAAGCAGATGTCTTTCATATTAATTCCTGGTCCATTTTGCTTTATTTTAACTTATCTACAGAACCAAAGCATTTATATATTATTCATCTGATCATGTTTATTGAAATAAAGACATTTATTAAGTGTGTTTGTTAAGTACGACATGTCAAGAGGAACTCGCAAAAATAATCGCCAGATGTGGAAAAAACGTGGGTCATCGTGATGCCCCACATTATTCCCAACAGGGAATATTGTTTGCAAACGTGACACATTTGAGATCTGTTTGCATCTCGCTGTATTTAGTATGTAAAGGCACTCATGGAAGATGTAACATTCCAGCATTTGTAAACAGGGGGAGGCTCGGAAAACACATCTGGACCGCCCACACACAGGTTAAATTTGCGCATGGTGGGATTTTATCAACGTGGATTAGGGCGGCTCAAGCTCGGCAAAGAAACACTAAGTGGGTGGATAAGTGGTGGAAAAACACGGGAAAGGGGTGGGGGGGTCTCACCACATCGGCCCACCCTGCTAGAGGAACCGACAACACATTCGGTGGCTGGAGGCAACACGCAAACACCAAGAAAGGAGACGTTACGCTCTGACCCCTGTCACGACTCCATCCTGATTGGACGCACAGCTGCAGGGAATGTGTGTGGGGGTGTGTGTGGGGGTGTGTGTTTTGTGCCTGCGACGGGGGTCCCTCCCCCTGCATGGGCACAGCAAGGAAGCAGCCAATCACGACGCTATTTATATCTCCCTAATAATGGCCAGGCGACATTAAAAGATTACAACGTCCATTTCCCCCCTTGCGATGTCGGATTAACGCTCTCCCATTAGGATAAAAGATGGAGGGCTGGCCGGAGCAGACGGGGAATACTCGGCCCAAGTGAGGGTAAAATTGAAAAAAAAAAAAGAATAAATAAAATCTAAATGTTACGCAATACTTGCAGGGCATTAAATAGAAATCTGTTTCAGCCGTACAATAATTTAACGATTTAAAGATTCTTACCCAGTCAATCTCAAAATAAAAGCTATCCACAAAATGTAAAACAGCACAATCGTGTTGTAAAGATGACTTTCAACTCTTTAGCAATCCCAATTTAACTTTTAAGAGGAAATTAATCGGCAATTTGAAAGGCTGCCTCAGCACACGCAAAACGGCACAGGAAGTGTTGTGGGAAGCTAGAAAGCAATTGAAGGATAATGACGATGAAGAAGATGAAGAAGATGGTGGTGGTGGTGGCGGGAAGTAGCGAGCCAGGCTAAACCGACCATGTGGGGGATGAAAGGAGACTTCCTGTCGACATCCACGTGAACATTTGCTCACGATCTGCAGAGAGCACGCTTGCTAAATGTATAGCTCGTGTTTTTGCGCTCACTCCATCGTTTCGAGGTATGGAAGTAATCCAGAGTGGGTGGCAGAGAGAGACAACACACACACACGCTTAAATCTCATAGACACACGGCCAAAGCGGACATATTGTGAGTTCCAATCAATCAGAAACTAGATAACTTTTCTTTTCTCTTTTTATTTTTCCCTAAACCAAAGTATAAAGAAAATAAATGCGCGATCATTACCAAAGACCCAGAAAAGCAAGAGGGGGCATATTACTGATGCCTATGAATTTTGTCAAGACTGAATTTCAACAGCACCAAGAACTTTTCAAAGGAGGCGGACGCATTGTCCAATTAAATCTTGATGTTGCCAAGATGTGCCCGCTAAGTAACCTGACACGCCATTAAAGGAGCTAATTGGTACGAACACAAAAAAAAAAAAAAAAAAAAGCACAGCAGCACCATATGCTTCTTGACTACGGCCCCGGTTGACTACTATGCACATACCGGAGTAGTTTAGCTGACCACAACGCAAACGTGGGCCAGGCAAAGTGGCCACATCCAAGGGGGAAAAAAAAAAATAACAATGATTAAACATCTTTACCGAATATATACATCCTCCAAAGTGGGAGCTGCTGATTCAATATTCAGTCCCTGTGAGAGCCGGCGGTCCCATGATGTAAAACTCACGCGTGTGCGAGGAGAGCGTTTAGGGGGGGGGGGGAATGCAGACAAACCGGCTGGCAGGGTTTGTTTCAATCCTCACGCTTGACGATACGACCGTTTCTTCTTACCGTACATCGAGCGACGCTGGAGAGGAGCCGCCGCTGCCGCCGCTCGTGTTTGCTTTCGGCAGGTTCACTCACTCGTGCGCTCGCACACACAGCTGTGCCAAGAACACACACACACACACACACACGCTTGGGGATTAATGCCTGCCTGCCTGCATGCACGTGTGCTTGGAGCTAAAAGGCATCGGAACGCGCACGGTGATTGGTGCAGAGGCTGCGTCGATGCGATGAATTACACGCACACAAAAAGGGGGGCTGGTAGGCGACGTCACAGAGAAGCATGCCGGGATGACCTTGGATTTCTTTGTTTGTAACCCCCCCCCCCGCCTCCTAATTTTTTTTTAAAATAAATAAATAAATACACACTGTGCATAATGCACCTTGCAGACGGATGATAGCAGGGGGCGTGTGAAATTAGGACAGCATGTCGGAATACCTCCCGCCCACGCAATCTGCTTGCCTCACACCTCCTGCCCACCCCCACTGCTACTTCCCTCCATTATCAACCCCCCCCAAATTCTTCCGGCTTGACTTTCACGACCCCCTCGATCCACCCATCCTCGTGTCTGTGGTTTAGCCCACCATAGAATTAGTGTCCTAAAATAAAGGCTGAAAAACAATATTGCAATTTATTATGCGATTATTTTGTTAAGGTCCTCGTCCAATGCATTATTTAAAAAAAACCAACAGAAAATTATTCTGTATTACAAAGGGCAATATGAGCAATCTGAGTAAATATTTGAATGAATGACAGTTTATCTACTTCAATTAACGCTGACAAAGTCACAAAACGTGGCGTCAACATAAGTCGGAAAGTCATGATAACAATCATGCAGACAAAATCTCTTGCTTTATCACTTCGGGAAGCGGTGATTCGTGAACTGCACTTCTGAGGACATCATTTAAATAAATACATAAAGAAGTAGAATATTAATCTATTTAAAAAGATGAGCAAGATGATTTTTTTGTTTTGCAGCCTTTTGCAATTTCAAAATTGCATTGTACTACTTTGTAATGTCAATTTGAATTCGATGAATTTTTTAACGCGACCAAAAACATCTGTGTTCATGCCTCGTTGTTGTCGAAATGCTAATCAACTGCAAACAATGCGTGATTACATAAGTGAGCAAGTGTGAGAATACAGCGGTTGTTCACATGCTGCCTGGTAGTGATTATCGACTCAGTGGCAGAGTAAAAAGTGGGACAACTAACTAAGACATTTAGACGTCTGAAGGGTGTTTACTTGAAGCGTTCCTATAATAAGAATAATATGCGTTACAGTCGAGCCTCGCTCGCTCTCTCGCTGATTCATAAGCAAGTCCAAATTTTGAGTTACGTGCCTTCAATGCAGTACTGCATAGCAATGAGGCCTGCGGGGAGAGATGCAGCGTGAATTCAAATTTAAAAAAAAATTGGGAGGGTTGGAACAGGTTAATGGAATGTTACTTAATTTTAAAATGGAGAGTTGATTTAAGATCTGAGTGAGTTATAAGTGTGGTGCTGGAACAACGTGAACTCGGTCTAAAGGTTTTGCTGTAATTTAGTTTCATGACACAATAGTCTGTCCTCAAATTCTTATAGGGTGGTCATTTTTTCCATCCAGTGAGTAATTGAGAGAGGAGGCCGCAATTTGAGGAACTGCAGTATGTTCCCCTTCTCATCCAAGTCTTAAAACGCAATCACGCATTGTGTGCGCCAGATGTAGAACGCTACACTTACCCTTGCCAACACGATGGTCGAGAAGTGAGCGACAGTCCAATGCCAGCCTTTGAGAGGCCGGGACGTCGACGGGCACGGGTAAAGGCAAGGGCATGGCAGCAAAACTACACAAACTTGCTCCACGTAAAACAAGACAGCCCACGATATAAGTCATTAATATTTACCGCAGAGGCAGGTTGACCGTATTAACGGGAGAGATTAGCGATTAATCCGACAGCTTTCTCTCTCTGTCTCTCTCTCTCTGTCAACGCTTTCCTCTGTGTCTCATTGATAAACATCTCACTGACACAATGGGCCTCTCTCTCGCAGCAAGTGTCACTCTGGACCAGGGAGAGACAAAAGGGAGGAGGGTACGAACACCCACCGACAGCTGAAAGCATGCAGTCAGTGGGTTTGGTACTCACATACCGGTAATCCATCACAATTGTCAACCTGTTCAAATTTACAGTCGCAAATTTTTAATTTTTTCCGGTCCGCCTCTGGCTCGAAAAGCTTTGGCATCATGAAGATTCTTATTATCTGAGGAGCATTGCACAAGCCGGGTGGCACTGTCCCAGGAACGGTCAAAAATTACTCTATTCAACTTCTTGGGAATGCAAGAAGTTGCCAGAGTACATCGTGGAGTGCTGTTATATTGATGGATGGAGCGCTTAGAATTGTTGTGGCTTGGGTTGGCCATTATCGCTCACCTGTCATGCTGGATGTCGGCCACTAGATGGCGGTGCACTTCCAGCGTCACGGAGGCGGGAAGAGGTGACACACTAAGGCGCCTGGCTGACGCTTCACCCGGACTTGGTCACTCAGGAAAACCGCGGGATGTCCCTTGGCCTGTGGAAGTTGTGGGTGTACCAGAAATTCGCCAACGATGTAAACATGATGAAAACCTCAGAATATATATCGCACATCTCTTACGCATTACGACGTTGATACGGTTGAGTTTATTCTGGCGGAAATTACGAATGAAAAGAAGATAGAATTATAGTGTAAATGTGTAGCTATGTCTTAATCGTCATTTTGTTTACATTTCCACACATACGGTGTTTTTTTTTTGTCCCAACATATTCTCGCGTTGATTTATCCCTCAACGGAACTATTGAAGAACTATTTTACCTCACAAAATGTCACTAATAGACTGTCACGAGCCAAGCTCAGGTTAGCTAACCACCACTTACTAAACTATCTCACACACCCACCGGCAACATTTGCTACGAATACTCACCATTAAATGAAGACAATTATCCACCGAGCCATAGCCACTGCTCTTCGATAAGTTGGACTTTCCACCAGCCAGGGAAATATAAAACTAAGATGAAAAAAATAAAAACAAAAAAAAACGGCAAGCAATACAACTGCAAAGCACAGCTGTGTTACTTGCTCATTGGTAAATATGAGTCAGCCCACCACTACTTTGACTGGAGCTAATTTGAATACACATAGTTCACATTCATGCACATGAAAAGCAAAAACAATATACAAAATACTCTCAAATCAATTCAAATCACGTTGCAAGTGAAACGTAAACGTAATAAGTACCTGACATCATATCAGTTTCGTATTTGAATTAAAGTGACAATCTTGATAGAGGCTGTTTTTTTTCTCCCGCTTGATGGCAGTAATGAGTCAGGATGCTACTACCGGAAGTGTTCTTTAGTGTGAAACGACTGTCTCGGTTTACGACGGGACCGCGGCGTAACAGTAAGGCATGACTTTATGGATTCAGATTTGTGCCCAAAAGGAAAAAAAATCTCATATTCTGATCATCAAAGTTGAACAAAAGTCCTCAGTTAGTTACATAAAGTTATATGAAGTTATTTACACATGTAAGAAGCTGAATTTGCAACGTTTTGGCAAAAATCTGCTGTACTCAATAAGGCAAAGAAATAGTTACCTTACACAGGCTATCCTAGTTATTTTTTTTTTGTTTTTGTTTTTATATGTGTCCGTGTCAATGGCTTTTCTTACAAATACTGTATTTGCGTTGTTGTGACTTTACCGGGCAGCATGGCGGTTGAGTCAGTTGTCATTTTGTGCATTACTACAACAGACGTACAGTACAATGACATCTTTGCCTTTCAGTTAATTAGGGCAAAGACAAATTAAAAAGTGAAAAGCTCAGCAGCACTCTATGGAGGCAAAAGTGTCAGCCTGTTTGACAGTGAGCTGATTAGTGTGCAGCCAAAGACGTTTGCCTCAATACTAATTAGCTTCCAGGGTTTGCCAAGTTCCCTGGTCGAGGAACCTGTGGCCTGGGGCTTGTGCATTTCATCTGACCTGTGTGATCCTTAAAAAACATAAAAATCCAAATTACTTCTACAAGTGATTTGGTAAAACACTTGAAAAATTAACAAGGTATTTTAGGATATCACAATCATTAAACAAAACTGAAAAAAAGAGATCCCTGTTAAGGATTTTCGATACCTAATTATTTTCAGATTGATACCACTCTTGCGTACTCACCGATACCGAGTACCAATACGTCTGTTACTTTTGATATCTAAAATTTAATTTAACACAATGACACATGATGATTCGGTGTTTCAAACTAGATGACGCACTTTAAATTTTTTCTTGCCTTAAGTATCTGTGGCTGGTATCAGTGGCCTCCAGGAGTACCTGATACATTAAAAAAAAGGTGCGTATCAGCCCGATACAATACCTGGTATCGGTGCTCACCTAGCCCTAATCCCTGTTCATATTCTCATCAAAATTGCCAATATTTACTAAATTCTACTCTGCCAATGAGCACAAATGTAGCATTTGCATACCATTTCCTAGTGTAACACCAACTTGGCCGCGGCCGGCAATAATCGGGCTAATTGCCTTAGGCTCGCTCGGCATCTATTTTTAGAGGTACGTTTCTCAGCCGCCTTGGTCTGAGCTGCTGTGTCCAGGATCACATTGGGACAGATGGGAACTTGTTGGATCAGCCTTACACAAGATTTGTGTGTGTTGTACTGAAACCGGCTTACAATCCATGGAGATCATCACTTTCTGTCTTTCCTCAAGTCTACATTCGAACAGAGTCGAACCAATAATTAGGAAAAGATGGTATTTACTTGAAAAGTATCCTATTATTTAAATAGTGTATTAAAGCGGTGCCACCATTAATGGATTTCCAATATTTTCATGCCTAGTACCGATAAAAAAAAAGAAATTCTTCTTCGAAGAGAAAGAGAGAGAGTGAGAGAGAGAGAGAGAGAAGGAGAGAGAGAGAGAGAAGAGAAGAGAGAGAGAGAGACTAATTAATCCTCTTTACACTCCTCATCGATGCTGCCCTGCTTCCTGACAGTTATGGACTTCCTTTCGAATCAGGTGGTGATCTGCAATCTTGCCGGAACCACTCCACATACCCCATCTCTACGACACTTTTGCCTCCTTTATTAGTTGGTTTTGGATCACGTCCCTTGTTCTGTCTGTGGAATGCTCTGAACTTTGTTCTCCCATTTCCTGGATTATGCCTGAATTTTTGGCTCCTTGTACGGATCATACGCACCGGAATCTGGAAAAAATGGATTATGAAGGGCCGGCTGCCGATATCATGGCTGAAACTGAACACGAGCGACGGATACACCAAATGCAAAACATTACAGGTCAGTGTGGGGACTTTGGCGGACCCATTCAAGAGTCTGTAATCAATAGAAGCGCAACATTAAAAATGCATGTTCAGGGATATCAGATAACTATTTTACTTTGGGATTAAGCTCTGTGGAGTGGACGAACATTTGTCCCTCCTTCTGTCAGGTGTAATTACACGCATCCTGGAATAAGGATAAACCAGAACACTGTAGGAGTGTTTTCTGCGGGAATTGTATTGGAGTCACGAGTGAGAACAGTTTACATTTCGACCCAGATCCACCTGGAGGAGTTTAACTCAGGAGCATTAGCCAGCTCATGTCCAAATCTGGCCACCAGATCATTGGTTCAAAAGCTTCTGGCAGCACGTGGACTCAACCAGGTTGTCCAATCTGGTCTTCTGCACACTTTGTTGTTGCCGTGTGAAAATAACCCATTAATGAAATAAAATGCAAATTAATGTGTCTCTTCGCCAGATCAAAATTTGAATACACCCGTCTCTGAATCTTTCAAGAGTCATGTGTTTATACTTCTATCCAGGCCACCGCCATCCGTGCCAGCAATTGAAGCCCGGTACCCTGCCATGGTGACTTTTTCAGAGACAAGGCAGGTTTCCCCAATGGAACTGTGTGAGCCCCCCTGCCTGACAGCCACCCTGTCCCCGGGTCTGAGGCGTAAAAAGATGCTCTGGCAAAATGCTGTAAAGCACATCATCATCCAGCAGGAGCTCAGCGCTCAGGTGAATGATTATTCCCGCAGTTGTCTGGGAAGAATTAATCATCATGTTATTATCCGGTGTGACAGGTCGGCGTGGAGCCAGCTCGCAAAATCTTTGTAACAGACGCCTACATGGAAGAAATCAACCGCCAGATCCGCAGCAAGGCTTCACGCGGCGTCAAGCGGCGCTCCTCCACATTCCGGGTCCACCCTTCCCACCTCCGTGGCTCCATGAGCCACAGTATGGGAGGCTCAAGCGGAAACGAATACGCCAGCGATGCCGACTTTTTTGTGCACTGGGGACGCATTATTCACGGTATCTACATACCCACCCTGAGGCACACCTTCAAGTCCAAAGATCTTGAAAAACTCTACCAGCAACACTCTTCTCACCAAAGACGTAACTCCTTAGCCATCACCAATGTGATCGATGCTATGGCTAAGCTGCAGCTCCTGGTTTTGTATCTGGCTTTGGCACCGGAGGAGGTCATGGAACCCCTGCGAGGCTGCTTGACGTGCGCGTTCATGGTGTTTTCCATAGCGCTGTGTATCGTTGTTCTGACCTTTAAGGACTCCATGTCACCGAGGTGGCTTCATTATGCCGGCCTGGCCAGCTGGTTGTCGCAGACCACGCAGGTATTGGGAGGACTGGTATACGGGCTGGAGAAAGACCCGTCATGGTACCTTTTGTTCACGCTGTTTGCTACTTACACGCTGCTGCCGTTACCGCTCACCTGGGCCATGTGCGCCGGGTCGCTGACGTCGGCGTTGCATCTAATTGTGGAGATCATATACTTCCGTAACGATACAGTACTTTTGAGAAAGGTGAGGAAAGCGTTCTTGAAGTCCTTTTTCCTGATTTGGACACTTATGGGTAAATGGAGTGAACCTTTCTTGATTGTAGGTTTTTGCCAAAGGCCTTCTGTATCTGGGTATGAACACAGCCGGATTCTTCATTCACTACCTGACAGATCATTCACAGCGACAGGTGTTCTTAGAAACACGACGTTGCATCGAAGGTCGCCTCAAACTGGAACAGGAGAACCAAAGACAGGTTGGATGACTACATTTGAAACGCTCCATTTAAGTTGTAGAATTTGATGATTGTTGACCTTAATTTTCTTCGACAATTCTCAATGGTAGGAGCGTCTGGTGTTGTCCATCTTGCCGCGGTTTGTAGCCTTAGAAATGATTGCTGACATGAGCTTGATGGAAGATGAGCTCATTCCTCAAGAGTTTCACAAGATTTATATTCACCAGTACAAAGATGTCAGGTAGGTATAACAACGCTAAATGTTGTGTTGGTTGTCTATAAATGCAGAGCCTGACTTTCTAACTGGTTACCACATTGTCCCTAGCATCCTTTTTGCAGATATCAAGGGCTTTACTCTGTTATCCATGAACTTGTCAGCTCAGGATTTGGTCCGGACCCTCAATGAGCTCTTTGGGCGCTTCGACCGTTTGGCCGAGGTACGAACATGAGCTCCGTTTTCCTGATGCTTTGCTTCCATTTACTTACCGTAGCTGTCTTGGTCTTTTCGGTTTTACAGGAGCACCAGTGCCTGCGAATAAAGATACTTGGGGACTGTTATTATTGTGTGTCCGGCGTCCCAGAACCTCAGCGTGCCCACGCCCGTCACTGTGTCGAAATGGGTCTGGCGATGATCAACACCATACGGTGAGTCCAGTTGTGACGGGTTGTTTGTTAGTTATTGTCTAATAATGTTCCATCTTGCCGATGTCAGGTCTGTCCGCAAGCAGCTCAACTTCAACATGGACATGAGGATTGGCATCCATTCAGGTTCGGTCCTGTGTGGGGTCCTGGGTCTACAGAAATGGCAGTTTGACGTTTGGTCTTGGGATGTGGGCATTGCCAACATGCTGGAGGCAGGCGGCATACCAGGGTGAGGGGTTTTATTGTGTTACTTCTTCCTCGTACAATTGGAGAGCATTCATTGGAAACACTGCAGCTCAGTGATGATTTCCTTGACCTCAACAGGCGGATCCACATCTCCAAGGCTACCCTGGACTGCCTTGAAGGCACCTACAAGACAGAGAACGGACATGGAGCTGACAGGAACGAGTTCCTGCGGCGACACAACATCGACACGTTTCTCATTTGTCCCCAAGAGGACGCGCATGTCGATGACCACAACGAGCCTCGCAAAGTCCCGAAAACAAGTCGCGCCCATGAAGTTCCTTTTGGGAGTGCCATTGACATGAATAGTGTATGTTCTGCTGATTCCAACCACCGGCACCCTCACACTCCTCCTCGGACCAATCTGATCGATCTGACCTTTTGTTGCAGATCTTGGCTTCGTTCACAAATGGATCGCTGCCCAACATTTGGCCGTCCACCTCCAAGGAAATCAACCAACGCATCAAACACGCCATTGAGGTTCGCAGCAGCGAGCTTATGCATAAAGAGCACATCACTCCGCTGTCTCTGGTATTCAAGGACACGCACATTGAGGACAAGGTATGGCTGTAAATTTAAACCGCAAAGTTTTTTTGTTGTAAGATTGACAGATGGGAGGTTCCTTCACAATGTGTCCTCAGCTACGACTATCGTACGCCTCCTTGTGGTGCATCTACCACCGGCGGGAAAGACCTCAAAAGTGGGAAGGTCCCATTGCTCATCAGGGTCGCCATTTTGGGTTAGCCTTCACCAAATTCCCTTTTTCTAACGCTCATTTCTATGTATACACATTTTGGCCACAGTGTCTTAGTTGCCTTTTGCAAATTATAAAAGTCGCACTTAGGTCTTCTTGAGAAGATGTCGTTCCATGGATATCCAAGGTTTTTTTCCTCAGGGACCTGTACCAAAAATGTCCATGTAGTTTAGGGCGCTTCAATCCTGTTCCTCGAGGGCCGGTGACCTGGCGGTTTTCCATCTCTCGCTACTGCAGCGTAGCTGATTCAGAGGATCAGGATCGGTATCTAGCTTCTGCAGACCTTGCTGATTAGCTGATCATTTCAAGGAACAGGATTGAGGACCCTTGATGTAGCGTCTGTAAAAGTAAAAATCTTGGGTAATGATGTTTTACAGCCAACCCTTATTTATTTTTTTTTTTTTTTGTGAATGACTTCAGTTTTCCCAGATGAGGGACGAAATGTTCAACTCCAACCTGCTCTGCTCCTTCATCATGCTCCTCTTTGTCATGGCCGCCCAGGCCCTCATCCCAGCACCGAGGTAGGGAATTGCACTTGAAATAGTCCATCCTAGAGTCTGCTTTTGATCGTCAAATGATTTTCCAGGCTGTTTCCGGCCATCCTGCAGTTTTCCCTGTTTTTGCTCACCTACACGCTGTTGCTGCTGCTGGCGCTCGCCGAGGAGTTCAAGTGGAGTCCTGCCACGCTGCAGCAATTCTGCTGCTGGATCCACGAGAACAACAGCGCTCGCAACACGCTCACCCTCACCGCCGTGGTCATCAACTTTGGTTTAGCTTCCACGGACATTGTGAGAGTACATGAAAAACCGCGCCGATCCAGTGTGCAATACCGCTAATAAAATAGATCAACTTTCACAGGAATCCAAGAGATCATCGTTTACTTTCTGTGTTTTTTTTTCGATGCATGTAGTTGTGGTGCATTCTCACAGACACAGAAGCGGCTAACGAGATGGAAAAGACAAACACGGCTGCACGTTCGCTCACTGTGTGTTCTTACCCGGAGGTAAGCGTTCAAAATTTTCAAGTGCACCGAATTCCAAACTTGGATCCTTCGAGTTCTTTCTCTTCTTCAGGTCTTTGTGCTGAGCGGTGTGATCGCCATGGTGACGTGCGCCGTGTTTCTTCGTCTCAACTCCCTGCTCAAGCTGGCCGTGCTGCTGCTGGCTGTGGCCGTCTATTCGTACCTCATCCATCTGGCCTTCCTTTCTCTCGCGCGCCAAGACGTGCCGCACAGGTCATACATAATTGTTGCGTGTAAAAGCAACATTTGTGGCTGTGGGACCAAAAAAAACAAACTTTTTTTACGCTTGCACAGATCTCACTATGTGAGGAGAAAAGGGATCGCCATCCTCCTCTTGGTCATGTTCATCGTCGCCGTTTTTTACAACGGACGCCAGGTACGGACTTCACCATCGTCAATATCATTCGAAATGAATGGAGAGCGTCAAACTCGTGTTTGCTCTCCAGTGGGAAGCCACCGCCAGGCAGGACTTCCTGTGGCGTCTGCAGGCTCAGCAGGAAGTGGAGGACATGAGGGAGCTGCGGGAGCACAATGAATGCCTGCTGCACAATATTCTGCCGGTGCACGTGGCCCGGCACTTCTTGGACCGTAGCAAGAACGATGAGGTGCGTGCACAAGCTGACTTACGGAATCTACAGTGTGAACTGCGTGTCTGAAATGAATGGAAATGCCATTAATCAGATCCGAGCACCCGTCCCCCCACCTCCGCCGAAAAAAAAATAAGAATGGTTTTCGTTAAAAGCATGTGGGTAAAATGATATCATCTCGCATCGTAGATTTTCATCGATTGCGGGTGGGAACATTAAGACTGACGTTTCCTTTGCAGGAGCTTTACTCCCAGTCCTATGATGAGGTGGGCGTGATGTTTGCGTCTATAGCTGGATTTAATGAGTACTTTGAGCAAAAGGAGATCAAACATGAAGGTGTGGATTGCCTCCGACTCCTCAACGAGATCATTGCCGGCTTTGATGAGGTGAGCGTGAGATCATTTGCAGTGCTTCTTAATGAGCAAGAAGTAAACAATTCGCACCCCCACCCCACCACCCATTCTCCCCCGCAACTATAAATAAGAGCATTTTCGTTGCAAAACAAACCTAGCTTGTAGAGTTAATACTCGCTGCGCACAATGGGCAATGAGAGCGCCACTGCCAACTAGTGGAGTGGATGTGCAATTACACTTTATTGTGGTACGGCGGGAAAAAAACATGATCCCCAGTGTCCCATGCACCCCCCTGAGCATCACTGGGTTAAACGTTTGTTTTATAGTTGCTGGAGGAGTCATACTTCCATTACGTGGAGAAGATCAAGACCATCGGAAGCTGCTATATGGCCGCCTCCGGTTTAGCGCCAGACAAACAGGTGCGAACGAGCCATTTTTTTTTCTCCACGTTACCCTTCCATGTGCTTGCATCTAACTCTTTCTCCACTTCCGTTTTCAGACGTCTATGGACGAATGGAATCACTTGAGCGAACTGGTTCTGTTTGCACTCGCAATGCAAGAGACCTTGAAGGAGATTAACAGGCACTCAACCAAAGACTTTCAACTCCGCGTCGGTAAATCTCAACTGTGGATGCGCATTCATTCTGACTCTCGTGTTTCCTCAGACCGGAAGTTGACAAAAAAATAAATGAATAAATAAATAACGATTTCTTCTCCATTAGGCATTGCCCACGGGCCGGTGGTGGCGGGTGTGATCGGCGCCAGCAAACCGCAGTATGACATCTGGGGGTCCACGGTGAACTTGGCCAGCCGCATGGACAGCACCGGCGTGAGCGGACGCATCCAGGTGCCCGAGGTCACCCGCAGAATCCTGGCAGAGTGGGGTTTCGTCTTGGAGTTGCGTGGCGAAATCTTTGTCAAGGGGGTGAGTGCCGGAAAACACCGTCGGTGTCAAAGCCAAATTGAGGATCTGTGTCTCTGTTCCTTGATTTCATGAGTAACTATATATTATCAGATAATTACAACATACACACATCAGTCTTAATGGTAACAACAACTCAAAATGAGCTAACTCACTGACTGACTGACTAACTCGCTAAATTACCAACTGAATGAATGAACAATTAACTGACTAACTTAACGACTGAAACTTAACTTACTAACTAACTAACTGGTGTGCGTAGTGGGGCTTAACTCTGACTGTCTGTCCTTGCAGGTGAGCGAGTACCAGGGCAAGGTGCGCACCTATTTCATCAGCACCATGCGCAGCAAGAGAGTCAACGCCGCCACGGACGGACGCCCAGGGGGCAGGATGGAAGGACGCATGACGCTGGCGGGCATCGTGTTCGGTCTGGTGCAGGCCAGACACAAGGAGAAGCTGAGGGAGACCAACGGCGGCTTCGCTCTGTCAAATTGCACCCTCAAGTGCTGATACAATTGACGGAGAATCAAACTCTGCCATATAGATGCTGTGAATACGCGACTTGAAAGCATCGTTTTCAGTGCTTTGAATTGTGACAGTGAGGAAGTTGTCAATTTTATAAAGCCAATTATCTTGTTCACTACGGAGCCAAAACACAGTATACCTCAAAACAACCACAACGACCTCTCCAAGATTTTCAATCAGCTATATAGTTTTTTAATGGTTAATATTTGTCTGTATGTATTTTTAAAAAGTACGTTTCGATCATTTTGTACCAATGGGCTTATTTCCAACAATACAGCATAGACTGAATTAAATTTATACCGAAATCTCCCCAAAATCATGCTATTTTTTTCATTCACCTGAAAATAATTTCAAGCAAAAAACTCTGACGTTAATAACAACCATCTTTCATCAGAAATGGATCTTGAATAGATTTTACACATATAATAAGTAAATTTCAAATGTGCTGTGTACAAAATAGGATTGCTGAAAATAAAATATGAAATGTGTATTTTAGAGGTGTAAACCCATAAATATTCGGTCATTAAATTAATCTGTAATTATTTTTGATAAAATTTCCAATTGTCCAAGATCTTGGACTTGCAGGTTCTCAACAGTAAATCTTCTTTGATTTCAGTTGTCCTCCAGACTGATCATCTTTTGTGTTGAAGCAAAAGAAAGCATTTGCTTTCACTTTGGAAAACAATAATATTTTTTTTGCGTATTTCCTGACGTGTTACGGACCAAACCAGTACCTGAATTAAAATGAATTTACATTTGCGCAATGTACACACAATTTGAAATAATGTCCTGTTTTTAATGAATCAATTACAAAAAAAAATGATTTTCATTTTTTGTTTTCAGCCAATAATCAATTGACCAATAAAAGCCTGTGCAATACAGTTTTTTACCATGTGTTGTAATTTATCGCTGTGAGAGATTAAAATGATCGTTCGTTGCAGACCCAGATTTTAGATAGATAGATAGATTAAAAAAATAGCACTGTATGCATAGTATTTACATTTTTGAGAAAATGCTATATACTGTACTTCTGATATCAGTAACCAAAATTTAAATATAGACTATCATTTCGGAACTGTAACGAACTAAAAATGCATTCTGCTAATAAAGTCGATACAATTAATTTATTTTCCTTATGTAGTTTAACAAACGCGCAAGCGCACCAGAAGTTTATGTTTATGATGCTTCCCAGACAAGTGAAAGCTAATCGCGCACGAAGCTCCTGCAGGTTTTGGACGACGACTCTCAACTCGATTACTGCTGTCTGCAGCGGGGTCTGATCGTCTATTCACAACAGATAAATCCTTTAAGCGAATTTAAGATTCAATTTGTTGAAATGTTAAAGTTGAGTAACTTATAATAAAACCAGCGAATCACTCGAGGAATTATTTGACAACATATACAGTTTTCAAGTGCAAATACACAACTAGGTCAGCGTTTCGCCGCGGTGTGCGAAAAGCGAGTGCGAATGAGACCTCCTGTTTGTGTTGCACTCTCTCTGCGCAGGCTAGCACGCGGGATTTGCCGCTCTCATTGTGATTGTTGTCTGTGGGCGAAGAAGAAACTTTTTGTCTTTTTATTTTGCTCTTCTTTTGTCGCCTTTTCCCAAACGACGCAAAGCGAACATGGCGGACAGTCAAGAGGACAAGCTGTACAAGGCCGAGTATGCCAAGAGCGGTCGCGCGTCGTGTAAGAAGTGCAAGGAAAACATCGCTAAAGACTCGCTCCGAATGGCCATCATGGTGCAGGTTAGCGTCGTTGTCCTCGGCTTCTCTTTGAGCAAAGACACTCGAGCTCAATGGATAATGTCAAGTTAAAACAAAATGACCACACACGGCGTTATCTTTGAATAAAGTTCCCCACCTTCAACTGCTCATGGTTTTTCTTTTGTGGAAAAGTGTCCATTATGCAGACTGAAGCCGTTGTTAGCTTCCTCACGTCCTCGTTCACTGTGAATGATGTTTCATGTTAAGTCACTTTTATTTTCACTAGTGGGAAAGGATGTCCACGTTTTCATGCAAATTCCGATATGAAGTTGATCCAGTGCAAATTTGCATGAAAAGTCAGCGGAATTTATTTGCAGATTTGTTGTATCGATACTGCGTCAGATATCGAGAATCTAGTCGATTTGCACTTCGTGATGACTTTGCAATTTTTTGACTCATCCACTAGGAGCTATTTTCAAAGCAGAGTTCCCAAATTGCCAGACGTTTTGCAGCAGTTTCAGTGATCTTTTAAGTAAACATAGGCCGACACGTATTTTCTTTTTCACAATCGTTACCAATTATCACTGGTCAACGAGGTCGAAACCGATATTTTGGAAGAAGTTGTTTTAGGTGGATGACTGGTTAGCACGTCTACCTCACAGTTCAGCGGTGTAAGGTTCGATTCCGGCTCCTGCCTCCCAAGTTTGCATGTCCCCTAGTGCCTGCGTGGTTTTTCTCCGGGTACTCCAGTTTCCTCCCACATCTCAAAAACGATTGGCTGGCAACCAGTTTAGGGTGTACCCTGCCTACTGCCCGAAGATAGCTGGTTAGGCTTCAGCACACCCGCGACCCTCGTGAGCAGAAGCGGCTCAAATGTTGGATGGATAATTTAGAACACAACATACAATTCTTTATAAAAGTACACTGTTGCTATTACGATGTGAAGTATCTATTATTACATAACAAATGGTTATGATATTTCTGGCTTGTCTTTGCTTCTTTTCCATGTGTCAGTCCCCAATGTTCGATGGCAAGGTCCCACACTGGCATCACTTCTCCTGCTTCTGGCTGCGAGCGGCGGCCCAGTCCCCGGCCGACATCGACGGTTTCTCCGCCCTTCGTTGGGAAGACCAAGAGAAAGTCAAAAAGGCCATCGAAAGTGGCGGAGCTACCGGAGGAGGTCAGTCCACATTCCATGGCCTCAGAAATTCCACACGTCGGAGTGGTCGCTTAATTGTCTTTTTTTTTTATTTGTCCCCCGCAGGAAAAGGCGGTAAGAAAGGCGGTGCGCAAGGGGAGAAGACGCTCAATGGCTTTGCGGTGGAGTACGCCAAATCCAATCGCAGCACTTGCAAAGGCTGCGAGATGAAAATAGAAAAGGTTTGTTCTCACGTCAAATGTCATGCGTTGTCGTATTTCGCCCGCTATTAACTCTTTCAATTCCAGCTATTTAAAAAAAGAGAGAGAGAGGGAGACCCTTGAGTGCCCGCCAACTAATTTCCCTATTTGGCAGCACATTCAATTTCCTGGCTCAACCCGCAGGATCAGATCCGCGTGTCGAAGAAGACGGTGGACCCGGAGAAGCCTCAGCTGGGCCTGATCGACCGCTGGTACCACACGTCCTGCTTTGTGAGCTGCAGGGAGGAACTGGACTTCAAGCCAGAGTACAGTGGCGCCCAGCTGAAGGGTTTCAACACGCTGAAGGCCGAAGACAAAGAGGAGCTCAAGAAGAGGCTGCCGCCAGTCAAAGCGGAAGGGTGAGACCCATGACGTGCATTATTACAATCAATATGGATTTCGGATACTTATTCCGTTATAAAATTTTGTTAACTGATTAAGCAGACAATTAATTAAAAAAATATTTGGGGGAAAAATAATACCTAAAAAAGAAAATCACAATATAAGCTAAAAAGAAAAATTGTAAAATGGACATTTTAAAATTATGATATGAGATGGGAAAATACTTTAAATATCAATAACTACACACACAAATTCTAAAGTATTTTTAAAAAATCTGTAATGTTCAAAATTAAGTGCACAAAAATGTAAAAGAAATGAGTAAAAAAAACTGGGAAATATTTAGTAATATAATAAAATATTCAAACAAAAATATTTTAAAAATGTTCTTTTACATTAGACAAAAGTACCAGAGAGAAAAGAAACATTTGTAGTATTGCTGATCATAAATTGTACTTTTTACATTAAGAAATAAAAATGGAATATTAAGTTGCCATCATTTTGACTTTGAAAATCCCGTTAACTATTTTGAGACACATATGTCAAATGTTAGCAGAACATAATTAGTTGTTTTTAATCACATTCTTATTACATTGATGTTCCCTTTGGAATCAGAACCAATTCAGAATTTTATACAACGTATTGGGATAAAAGTTGGGGAGGCGAAAAAAATCTTTGCTCCCCTCCCTCCCAGAAAGCGCAAAAACGAAGAGGTGGACGGAGTCTCAAAGAAACAGAAGAAGGAGGACGAGGAGGAGACGAAAAAATTGGAAGTGCAATTGAAGGTAACTTTGACTTCCTTTTTATGCGCGTGACGGTCATTTAAAAAAATTTTTTTTTTTTGAGTATGTTTGCGTGCACTGACAGGAGCAAAGCCAGCTGATATGGGGCATTAAAGACAAGCTGAGGAAGTATTGTTCCGTCAACGACATGAAGGAGCTGCTCATCGCTAACGCCCAGGAGGTTCCTTCGGGGGAGTCCAACGTGAGTGCGAAAGACCTTCCAAAAAAATATATATATAGTGAAGCTTTTGGTTGAATCCCGACTGTGATTGACAGGTGGTGGACAACTTGGGTGACGGCATGGCCTTCGGTGCACTCGAACCGTGCAAGGAGTGCTCTGGCCAGTTGGTGTTCAAGGGCGACGCTTATTACTGCACTGGGAACATCTCGGCCTGGACAAAGTGTGTGTACAAAACCACTAAACCTGAACGGAAAGACTGGGTCACCCCCAAGGTATGGCCTCTAAAAACCAGTGCATGCGTGCGTGGCGAGTTTACAGAAAGCGTGACTTACGATGATTCAAGTAGGGCTGCAATGATTATCCAAATAACTCAAATATAAATTGACTCAAATCCACGAACACAAAAAATATATTTCCAATATATTTAAAAATAATAATATAAATAATATATTTAAGATATATTTTTAAGTAAAAAAAAGAACAAAATAGCTTTTTTGTTATTTTTCAATTGGCTGGATTTTACTAAAATAAAATTATTGCAAACGCCACAAAAAAGTTTGTGAATGATAAGAAAAATCAAATCATCTGTTGTGAGTTTTATTTTTTGTCCCCAAAAAATTTAAATAATTAGAATTGACTTTTTTCAGTATAATTTTACATAAATAATAATAATACATAAATGAATTCCCAAAAGAAAATTGCAAAAGTCACCAGACGTTTTGGTTTTCAAGTCAAGTCTACACTTAAAAAAAAAAATCTTACATTCATAAATATGTAATACCCCAAAACAAAAAATGATTTACAAAAAAAAAAAAGTTGTTAAAAGAATGATTGCTTTGGTGTTAGCTTGTGATGCTATTGCCGTTGCTGTAACAACCATGTTACCATGTCTTCTTATTTTAGGAATTTCATGAGGTTCCTTTCCTGAAGAAGTTCAAATTTAAGCGTCAGGACAGAGTTTACCCGAAGGAGGCTCCCGCTCCGAGCCAGCCCGCGGTCAAAGCCGAGCCTCTTGCCAGCGCCTCCGGCGCCCTCGCAAAGCCACTACCGGAGGGCGGGCCCCCTGGTGAGTGGCGAGACCCGACATCCGCTTCAGGAACTTGAATGGTCTTAACAGTGCGTGATGGCGATTATGTGCGACAGACAAACCTCTCACCGGCTTCAAAGTGTTGACGATTGGCAAACTGGCCAAGAACAAAGACGACATCAAGGCGGCCGTGGAGGAGCTGGGCGGGAAGATCAGTGGCACGGCCAACAAGGCCTCGCTCTGCATCAGCACCAAGAGTGAGAAACCCTCGCCGCGTATTCTCTTCAAGTCCATTTCGTTGACTGAATGTGTGATGTAACACTCGGCAGAGGAGGTGGAGAAGATGGGCAAGAAAATGGAGGAGGCCAAACAGGCGGGCGTGCGCGTGCTCGCCGAGGATTTCCTCACCGACGTCAAGTCGTCGGGCAAAGCGCTCCAGGAGCTCGTCTCCCTGCACGCCATCTCCCCGTGGGGGGCTGAGGTCAAAGTGGAGGCTCCCCCGTCGGCGCCGGCTCCCCCAGCTCCTTCCAAGTCGGGGGCGATGGCTGCTTCTAAGAGCACCGGCAGAGTGAAGGAGGAAGAAGGTAAAAAAAAAAATTTGAATTGTAATTGAATTGGATTTATGTGAGACGGGTTACATCGTATAAAAATATGTCCAGTCCTGCCTTGCTACTTTGTGACTTCAGTGTAACTTTTTATTTTTCTTTACCATCGCTGTTTACCTCGCTATTTGGCGACAGGAAAGAGCAAAGCCAAGAAGATGAAACTGACGGTCAAAGGAGGTGCCGCTGTCGATCCAGACTCAGGTAGACTCACTTAAAATATCCTACGACCCCCCCCCCCCCCCAAGCTTCCTCTTCTCGGAACTTGATGAATATTTATTTATTTATTTCCCTTCACCAGGTCTGGAGAACAGCGCTCACGTTTTGGAGCAAAACGGTAAAATGTACAGCGCCACACTGGGCCTGGTGGACATCATGCGGGGAACCAATTCCTACTACAAACTGCAGCTGCTGGAGGACGACGTACAGAAAAGGTTTCCGAACAAACATTCAACACAGATAATATGACAATACGCGAATTCAATGTTTCTGCAGATTACTGAGTCACTTTGAGTAAAGCTTCTTGGTTTGTCTGCACGGCTGTGTTATACTGCCGCCCGGTGGCCAAAGCGACGCACAACAGAAGGCGTCGCCATGATTGAATCAAGATGCGCAAATCTGTTCAGTTCTTGACATTTGATTTCATGACATTTTTACTGCATGTTTTCCATGCCGATTTTTCTTCGGCGCAGGTACTGGGTGTTCCGTTCGTGGGGTCGAGTGGGCACCACCATCGGGGGCAACAAGCTGGATAAAATCGGCGACAAGAACTCTGCGCTCAACAACTTCCTGTCGGTGTACAAGGAAAAGACGGGCAACGAGTGGGGCGCCTCCAACTTCACAAAGTACCCCAACAAGTTCTACCCGCTGGAGATCGACTACGGACAGGTTGGGCCCAACACACACACACGCACACGCACTCGTGCGTTTCCCTGTTGGTATTGACAGTATTGGGAATGGCAGGACGAAGAAGCCGTAAAGAGGCTGACGGCCACCGCGGGAACCAAGTCCAAGCTGGCCAAACCCATCCAGGATCTGATCAAACAGATCTTTGACGTGGAAAGCATGAAGAAGGCCATGGTGGAGTTTGAGGTAAAGTTTTCCACTTTTAACTTTTTCGGGGTATGCTCAAAGCGATGCGGCGGTTGACGCACTTTTGCAAGTCAATGTTTCCTTCTCTTGTTTCTAGATTGACCTGCAGAAGATGCCGCTGGGAAAACTGAGCAAGAGGCAAATTCAGAGCGCTTACGCTCTCCTCACGGAAGTGCAGCAGGTCAGTTGACGTTAGAAAGGAAAGGACAAAAAAAGCTTTGTTCCAGCACATTTTGTTTTGTTCCCCAGCATTCCTAAAAAATTGAGATCAATAAATTTCAATTTTGTGAGACTACATTTGTATTTTTACAAAGCAAAAAAATCTGTAAGGGCATAAATTGCTAATTTAGTATCACAGCATTACCAGTAAAAGTCACAGTCTTAAATTGCAACATGTCATTCCACTAAAATTAAATCATACTTGTATCTAAAAAAAAGTAATTAATTGAATTTTTAATTGTAATTGTATTTGCATTGTCATATTTTTACAAGAAAAACATCACTGTTTTACTTCAATTACATTAGGAGGGAAAAAAAAGTTGAAATGTGATTTTTTTTTTGGAGAGTAAAATATGAAAAAATCAAATATTACTTAATCTTAAAAAAAGGGGACAACCTTTCTCATTTTATGACAGTGTAGGTAAAGTAATAAAGGTTATTACTGTTTGTTATAACCTACAATCGAGTGTTATTTTCCCCATTAAAACACACGTTGCAAAAATGACTTCCTTGATGTAGGCGGTGTCCGACCGTGTGCCCGAGTCGCACATTTTGGATCTGTCTAATCGCTTCTACACGCTGATACCGCACGACTTTGGCATGAAGAAACCGCCGCTGCTCAGCAACCTGGACTACATTCAGGTACGCACGTGTGACCTCCAAGTTCTCCGCTTACACAAAACCAGCACAGGAAGTGACAAAAATGTATAAAAAATTGTGCACACGTCACCATCTAGGCCAAAGTTCAAATGCTGGACAACTTGTTGGACATTGAAGTGGCTTACAGTCTACTGAGGGGAGGAGCGCAGGACAACGAGAGCGACCCCATCGATATCAACTATGAGAAACTTAAGACCAAAATTGAGGTTAGGATGCTTCCCCCACTTGATCACTCCTTTTGTTTTTTTTTGTTTTTTAAAGGGATTTTACTCATCAAAATGTTTGTTTTCTGGTATGTTTCTCAGGTTGTGGACAAGGCCACGCAGGAGGCTGAAATCATTATGCAATATGTGAAGAACACGCACGCAGCCACGCACAACACGTATACACTGGAAGTACAAGAGGTAAGTCGTCCTCGGGCGGAAATGCTGATTGCATGTCAATGTAACGCTACATGGTCACAAACGTCATCGTTGTCTTAACTGTACAAGGAAAATCCGAGTTGTGTGAAGGCGTGTTCAACGTAACAAATTCAAGACATTTAGCTCATTCAATTTAGATGGCCGAAATTTTCTCGCATAAAGTTCCCGCCCAAAAAACCTGATTCATTCTCAGTGACACATTTTTAAAAAAGTAATAATAATAATAATTCACTTTATTCAGTGCCATTGCACATTATGCTATAGATTTGAAATTCATATTTTTTTCAGTCAGCGTTTCAGGCTCCGCTCGCAATATCTACAAAAACTATAAATTACAAAATTTTGTCTTTTAAAAAAAAAAAAAAAATCAAGGTTAAGTGTCCACATTTTTCAAGAACAAATTTTGTAATTGTACCTGAGTGAAATGACTTTGGTTTTAGATTTTCAAAATCAACCGCGAAGGAGAACGCCAGCGCTTCCAGCCCTTCGAGGAGCTGCACAATCGTCAGCTGCTGTGGCACGGCTCGCGGACCACCAACTACGCCGGCATCCTGTCTCAGGGTCTTCGCATCGCCCCTCCGGAGGCCCCAGTGGTGAGTTTTTTTTTTTTTTCCACCAATCAGCGCACATCTCCTTGAGAAGCATCGTTTCAAATCAGGCTGTGCTTTTTAGACCGGTTACATGTTCGGCAAAGGCGTGTACTTTGCCGACATGGTGTCCAAGAGCGCCAACTACTGTCACACCTCGCAGTCGGACCCCGTTGGCCTTCTGCTGCTAGCGGAAGTCGCCCTCGGCAACATGTGAGTGACTCCTTGGACATCTGCCGTAAAAGAAAATTTAAAAAAAAGTCTGATATTGATTGTGTTCATATTTCTTTTCTTCATTCCAGGCATGAACTGAAGAAGGCTTCGCACATCACCAAACTACCAAAGGGCAAACACAGCGTAAAAGGTGCGGCGCTCGCAAAATAGTACCTGTCTTGCTTTTTTTTTTTTTTTTTTTTGTCATCTTTTCGTGAACAAAGTGGTCGTGTTCGGAAAAGTGAGAAAAAGATTTAATTGTAATTCTGAGACTTTTACAACTTGGATTGTTGTAATGATACAAGAAAAAAAAAGGATGAATTCTAAGAAATGTTTCCATTGTTAGGAGAGGCGTAAGAACATGTTATGAAAATAACTAGATTTTTTTTTTAAATTTTACTTTGGTGTTCTAAATCACAAAAAATGCCTTTTTATGATTTGAGAGTAAAAAGGTTGGAATTTTCCAAGAATTGAGTAATTTAAAAAAAATTATGATTTTTAGAAGTCAAGTTTAGTTCACAAGAAAATATAATTTTTTAAATATTTTTTTATATAAAAGTTTTATGATTTTTTTTTACTTTATCTTAATGTTACAAGAAAAAAACTAATATAATCAAAATATAATTATAATATTTCTAGAAAAATATTAATCTTCTGAGAATTAAATTGAAGCGTTTCTCCAAGAATCAAATAATAAATAGCGAGATAAAAGAAAATGGCTAAAGATAAAACGGATAGATCACATAGTCTTTCTCATCTCTAATAAAGTCAAAATATATGTATTTGTTTGTTTGGTCATTCCTTGCAGGCTTGGGTCGAACCGCTCCCGAATCGAGCGCCACCACCACCTTAGACGGCGTCGAAGTGCCTCTGGGAAAAGGAGCCAACACCAACATCGACGACACGAGTCTCCTGTACAACGAGTATCCTTCCAGCCCACGGCGCACAAGCCGTCCCTTTCGTCTTGTCATTATTATTACACTGGTCCTCGCTTTTCCTTAACCGTGGCGACAGATACATCGTGTACGACGTCGCCCAAATAAACCTCAAATATCTCCTGAAGATCAAGTTCAACTACCAAACGTCTTTGTGGTGAGCTACGCAAACGACAGCGCCATCGCGTCCGGGAGCCTCACATTGATTCCGATACTCTTTAGTCACTTTACGCTACTTTTTCGGCAGCTTTACTAGCTAACAGTCTCAGTTTGTATCCCGTTAGGTGCGCGGAAAGCCATGTTTCTGGTTAAATGTGGGTAGTTTGTTTTTTTTCTGCTTGGAAAGACAACAACAAGGATGCCAGGTTTGGGGAAGGAGCGGGAAACTGGTGAGAGCATTTGAGCCGGCCCACCACGCAAATTGAAAAAAAAAAAAAAAAAGAAACACATCAAACACCCTCATGAAAATAACGAAAAACATTGTCGCCACAAATGCGCATCACATATAATAGTCAACATTTAAAGGACGACCGGTTGCCCTCTTCTGATTTTGGAGCGATTTCTTACTGACATCTACTGGTCTGGTCTCTTTTGAAAATACTGTACGGAAGGAATCCCCTTCGACATGTATATATTTGCATTGTCTTTTTTTTCTTCATGCATCTTCTCTAGCAAAATAAATAAAATGCTTTTCCGAAACTGCAATGTCTTTTGTGTGTCCATATGTCATTGAAATTCATCCTCTATCGGATTCCGGTCAGGTGATTGATTTGACCATTGTGTAACATCACACTTGGTTGCGGACAAGTCTTTCATATGTGCTAAATACGTGCTCGGAATATAATATATCCATTTTTGATTTTTTTATGCCTCTATTAAGCCATTACGACCCCCAGATGGTTCCCACAGTTCTAAACACTTTCTACGCTTAATAAAAGGCCACACAGGCATCAACATGCAAACTTCACATAGGAAGGCCGGAGCTGGAATCGAACCTGTGAGCTCTCTGAGGTCATAGTGCAAATGTCTCCTTAAAAAAAATTAAATAAAAAAAAATTTTGGGGACCGGTCCGTCTTAGAATGTAAAAATGCAATACGTACACGAATTTATGGTCACAAATTATTTTTTTGATTTGAAAAAAAATATATAAAAACCCTGCACTGTCTTTTACAGTGCCTTGATGCTCACGTTTTTTTTTATTTACATTTTCTAAATATGCTTAAATTAGTGCATGTGAATGCAACTTAATATTATTTGAAGAGCAAATAAGGACATATTAGTTGCTTGAAAAAAAAGTGGTGAAGCGGGCCTCGTCTCGGAGCAGCGTCGCAGTGGCTCTCGACCCAGAATGCATTTTGACAAGCTCTTTGAAAAAGCGGCGCGGCTCATCCAAGATGGCGGAGATGGACCAGCTGTTGGACGAGAGTAAGTAAAACAACGCCAATTTCCACCCACTTTCGATCTGTTACGACCCCCCCACGTGACCGCCTCTTTAATTTCCTAGTCTATTTTTTCCATGTTTATGATTTTCCCGCAAAGTTCGAGACAACACCGGTCTGGAGTCGGTCAGGCTAACGCTGGTTAGCATGAGAGGCTAACGCAAGCTAACACGGGAGTTTGTCAAGTTTGTTGTATAAACAAATAACGTTAGCCTAGCCGCTAGCTAGCACCCGCCAATAACAAAAGAAGCCTCCCGGTAGTGGAATAAAACATTCACGCTTAACAAGGTTAGCTTGCAGCGCTACTAGCGCTGTATTAAGTTTCCTTTATTTGTGTCTTTTTGTCGTTAATTTTGATGTGGTCATCTAACCACGTCTCTGTATCAGCCAGCAATTTGAGTCGGCTGAAGGCAAGTCTCGGTTGTCCACTCAGCTGTCGCCGTAACGTTACGCGTGCTTGACAGCTCGACCATCGGCGTAGGCCTCACTGGCTGAGTTGCTGCTTAAAGAGCAGCAATTTGCTGTCAAGGTTGCTTTGTTTCAAGACAATTGCGGTACAGTTAGAGTAATTCTCCTCATCTCTTTTCTAGGCTCCTCGGCAGAAGCCCTTGTCAGTCTAAAAGGTATGTGGATTCTTTTGTTTTTGGAAAAATATGGGGAGTAAAACATTCGAACAAACTTTGTTTCTTATTTATCATGAAACGACAGAATACTTTCTCATTGGCTTTTAGATGATTTGAATGACAAAATAGGCCCGACGTAGTTTTTGGGCTGTGATTGTAATCATTTCTGTCATTTTTTAATTAACTGATGATTCAAATGCAAAAAAAACATGTTTTAAATTTTGGGACATTATATTAAATCGATCGTTCAGAAAATGCCTTCACTGATTAGTCATGTTGGTCATCTATTTCCAAAGTAAAAAGGAGATGTTTGTGAATGTTTTCAATCATAATAGAATTATTTTGGTTTCGTGGAGGACGACAGCAACAGCGGAATATTTACTGACGACAGATCGAGATTCAAAGCATTTGGACACTTTTACCTTAAAAACAGTCTCTGAACGATTAATTGATAGTTTTGATAGATTTTAGTTGTTGATTTAATCAATTAAATATTGCATACCAGCTCCAGCTATAGAATAGTTTTTAGAACCGCATATTCTATCAATCAATTGTCACTTGGTGAAAACACTATCAAACACTAATACTAAACAATACACTTTTATTCCTGACCAGAATCACATAGGTATTCATTCCAAATGTCTGATTCAGATTTTTCACTTGCTCACCCTCCTCACAGAAGGAAGTTTGTCCAACACTCTGAATGAAAAGAACGCCTTCCCAAGAGCTCACAACACCAGGGGACGCCAGTCCACCCTCACCATGGAAACGGCAAGACGTTTGGGTTTCTATTCTATGCGAGACGGCGCAAAATATGCCACAGTCATCGTCGTAAACATCCCCTCCGTTTGTCCTCACAGCCCACCCGGGGCTCGAAGAGGAGTCGCTACGAGGATGATCACGTGCCGCATCGTCCCCCGTCCAGATCACCGCGAAGGAGTCAGAGGGTCAACACCACACCACAGGTTTGGAAAATAACAAACATGCCTAATATTCTTCATATGAACGTGAAACGGAATGGTCAGTCATTGCTGTTTTTTTTTTTTTTTTTTTTTTTGTGTTTCTATGCAGAAGTTTTCCAGTGTGGTGACGCCTGATAAGAAGTCATCACAGAAAATCGGGTTGCGATTACGAAACCTCCTCAAGCTGCCCAAAGCTCACAAGTGGTGCATCTACGAGTGGTTCTATTCCAATATCGACAGGTTATTATTATCATTATTTTCATTCTAATCCGCAATGCTATTCAAAATTGATTTCATAGCATCGCCCCCCCCCCCCCCTTTCTGAATTTATCTTGCAGGCCTCTTTTTGAGGGCGACAATGAGTTTTGTCTGTGTCTGAAGGAGTCTTTTCCCACCTTGAAAACCAGGAAGTTGACGCGAGTGGAATGGGGCACCATCCGGAGACTGATGGGGAAACCCAGACGGTACCTCAGCCAGCGCCCGCACATTGTCACGTCTTCAAGCATCAGAACTTGCTGAAATATGTCAACCTTCTGTTTGGACTTAAGTATTGAAGTGTGTCAATTTGACTTTTTGTCCAGATGCTCGTCGGCGTTCTTTGCAGAGGAGCGGACGGCGCTGAGGCAGAAGAGACAGAAGATGCGCCTGCTGCAGCACAGAAAATTGTCGGACGTGTCCAACTGCAAAGACCTTCCTGATGAAATCCCGCTTCCTCTCATCATAGGAACCAAAGTCACAGGTAACATTTCCCCCCCGCACGTACCGTCATTCTTCTGTTTGTTGCATTTAATTAATTAATTAATGTTTTTGGGGGGGAATAATCTCCTCCCATGTGTATGTCAACAGCCCGACTGCGCGGCCTCCACGACGGCTTGTTCACGGGCCAGATCGACGCGGTGGACACGAGCGCGGCCACGTACCGCGTCACCTTTGACCGCAGTGGCCTTGGAACACACAACGTGCCAGACTATGAAGTTCTGGTACGTCACGCGTGCTCATTCCGACAGTTCCCACGCCAAATTTGCCACTGTAGAGCTCCTCTGCAATGTATGACGACACTTTACGCTTTGTCTATTTTTAATTTTTTTTTTGTGGGGGATCCGCCTTGCAGAGCAACGAGCCCAACGAGACGATGCCCATATCAGCCTTCGCCCAGAAGCACCGGACGACGCGCTACATGCAGAACCTCATGACCCCACCTCGAGGGCCCTACCCGTCCGCGACCACGCCCATCCTCATGGTACCGCACATCGTAGTGATGAAATGCACAACTCGCAACTGTACCTTGAAAAAAATGACAAATCATGTCCGCTGCGCCTCCCCCAGGACCACGACCCTCAGATCACCCAGTCGCCATGGAGGGCCAATCTGTCCGGTGCGGAGGGAGACACCCTGGGAGGGTTTCCTGTCAAGTTCCTGGTCCAAGTGGTAAATGCATGTTTTTATGTAGCAAATAATTATTTATTTATTTGATTAATTATTTATTTAAATAAAAATCATAAGAATTTTTTTCTCCCCCAAAAAAGTGTCTGTCAAGCAAAACTGCCACTTTTGACTCAAATATTTTTGGCTTTTGTGACATCTAAAAGTATCACATGACAAAAACAAAACTAAGAACGTAAAGCGCAAATGTGACTCACTGCATGGTTCGATCATCTGGCTTTTTTCTCACTCTGTTACCAGACACGGTTGTCCAAGATCCTGATGATCAAGAAAGAACACATCAAGCACTTGAAAGAAATGAACACCGAAGCGGAGAAGATGGTACAAACGCTGCCGATCTCATCAGATAATGATTCAAAATGAGTTGAGACGAGGCTTGCCTTTGCGTTTCAGAAATCGTACGCCTTGCCCATTGACCTGGACTTCCAGAAGCGCTACGCGTCCACCGTGCTTGACCTGGAGCAGCTCAACAAAGACCTCAACAAAGTCCTGCACAAAGTGCAGCAGTTCTCTTGCGAGGTAAATTGATCGCCGAAATGCTCTAGAGTGCCCTTGAGCTTCTCGTTTCAACTCTGGTTGGCATTCACGAGACTCTGTAAGTGTGTGATGACCTTGAGTTGTTTTAATGTCTGACCCCTCCCCCCGACCCGGCATCCAGCTCTCTCCAGACCAGGGAACGCTTCCCGCCGACCACTCGACGGACCTGCGGCGGCACTGCGAGGACGAGGCCCAACAGATCGTGCAGCTGAGCGGCGACTCCTCCAAGGACGGCCAGCAGAGCGTGACCAACGGCAGCCTCACGCACCTCGTCTCCCGCCTAACGGCTCTGCTGCTGCAGATTAAGGTCGGAGTCCGTCTCCGCACGCGCACGTTTTGCTGAGTCACTTGTTGTTAGGCAGAATAAATTTTTAAATGGAAATTTTTTGTTTTTTTTAGTGTCTGGCAGATGGCGGAGACTTGAATTCATTCGAGTTCAAATCTCTAACGGAGTCCCTCAACGACATCAAAGCATCCATAGATCCCTCCAACCTCAGGTAGTAGATCAGGGATGCCCAAATCCGGTCCTCGAGAGCCACAATCCAACCTGTTTTAGATGTCTCCCTCTTCCAACACACCAAATTGAAATGATCAGGATTGTCATCAGGCTTCTCAGAGCTTGATGATGAGCTGATCTTTTGCATCGGGTGTCTTGGAGAAGAGAGGGGTCTAAAAACAGGCATGATAGCGGCCCTCGAGGACCAGAGTTGCCCCCCACCCCTTTGTATGTCGCCAACCTTGTGCGTTGTTTCGCTTGCAGTTGCTTCCAGAACAACGTCGAGATCCACGTGGCGCACATCCAGAGCGGCCTGAGTCAGCTGGGCAACCTGCACGCGTTTTCGGCCAACAACACCAACACGGTGTGAGCGTCCGCTCTCCACGGCCAGGTGCGCGCACAAACTCCTTGCGCACGCGCTAGTAGCTCCGTGGAAGGACGATGCCTGAAATCTTCCTTTTTATCATCCTCCACTTTTAGTCTTGGGAAAGGTTTATGAACTCTAATGGAAAAAAAAAAATCTCCACGTTGTTCATCGGCTCCTTGTGCCAAAATTCGATTCTTAGAATTGGTATGTATTTATTTATTTCAGAAACCGTGTTTGGCCCGTATAGGTTTTTTTCCGAGCGCAGGCTTAAGAATGTTTTATAAAATTGTAGATAATTGTACAATATCTATGAAATTATTCCTACTGTTGGCTTTTTGTAATTTTTTTCTGTGCACTCAAAAAGAGACTGGTATTTTTATAAAAGTAGAATTGTTCAACGGGGAGTTTAAAAACTCCTTTTACCCCTAAGGGGGCGAAAAAAAAACCCCACCTCATCGTTGCGTTTTTGCATTTGTCACACTGTCACTGCAACTGTACAATATATGAAAATGCCTTGTATATACTTGTTTGTCGTTTTTATATTAAATATAATATTGCCAAGATTACAAAGTTGCTTTTCAGCTAGAAGAACATTCGAGATTAAACAAACAATTTTATTACAAATTTACAATAAATAGGAGAGAGTTTATGCAAACATTGCCGGGTTTACAAATTTTGTTTTGCTTGGTTATTGAACGTCAAGCCATTTCTTTTTCATTATTAACTCGTGATTTTTTTAATTTGTTTTAATGAGGGGGTGGGGGGGGGTCACCACCTCTTACATAAAACCACCAAATCCAACCATGGCCTCACTTTCCCAGTCTGAGTCAGAATCGGACAAATCCGGCGCTTCTGCGCCGTGGACCGGGGAGAATCCGTCGAAGGTCTTCCCCGCCGCCCTCACGTGCGAGTACTGCAACGGGCCGCCGGCGTCTTTGGGCGACGACCTGCTGAAGTTGTTCTGCGCGGGGATGGGCGGTATCACCACCTTCATCTCGGGTCCGATGGTCTTGTTGGGCGGGAAGTTGTCGTATTCCACCAGAACTTTGGGATTGCCGCTCATGCCGGGTTTGGACGGGTAGATCAGGATGTTGCCGGCCTCGCGACGATTCAACTGCTCGGCCTTCGCTCGCCTCGCATCTTTCTCGTAGAGGCAAGACGACGGCAAATGGCCGTCGCCGATGGTTTTGGTCCTTTGGGGGTCCTCGACCGGGATTCTGTAGGCATCTTGTTGTCCAAAAGCAGTCCTGTGAGCCTCTGTACTGTGGCCGGTGTCATAACCTGAAAGAAAAAAGACCAAACGTGATGAATACTCTTAAATAATAACCATCAGCATCACCAGTTCTTACTTTTGTCTTGGTTCATGCTGTTGGGGATCTGGCTAAAGGACGGCAGCGGATTGGAGGCTTTCATGGAAGAGCCCACCTGGCGACGGGATTTTGCTCTCCTGTTCTGGAACCACACCTGGTTGAGAGGGGGTGGGGGAGAAACGTTAAGTGTTTTGCATACAGGGGCTCTCTGTTCCGTTCCAGACAAAGTCGGAAACATGCCGTCGTCCACGAACCGCTTAAGTCAGTAATCAAGTCATAAATAAATACAATAAATATTCCAGAGGAAAATGTTTCATTCTAATCACGATTGACCAAATGGTTTATTAGGCTTAGAATAGTCTTTGTTTTTTTTATTGCTGCCAATAAAGTATGTCAATTAAATGTGGTGTTTATGAATTCATTTATTTTTTAAGCCCAAGTGGATCTTGTACAACATTGCGTCATGATCACCTTGCAGTATATTAGGCATTTTAGGATGAAAAAACGACAACTGGTGTCTCATTTGAACACACCTGTATTCTGGACTCAGGCAGACCGGTAAGAGCCTCAAGCCGCTCCCTCAGGTAGATATCCGGATACTTGGTATCAGAGTACACTTTCTCCAGTACCTCGATCTGCTGCTGGGTGAAGTTGGTCCTCTTCCTCCGATGGGTCAGTATGGCCACACATTTGTCCACTCGTGGCACTGAGGCGGCGGCGGCCAAGTAGTTTGTTACGTCAGCACCCCGAAAATCTGAAAGCATCGTTTAAGGTTGACGTGAGTGTGTTGTGGGAGAATATCACTCGCCAATGAAATCAAATGGAATGGAATGAATTGTGTATGCTTATTAGAATGCTTTTTTTTTGTTTAATGTTTAATGCACTCTGTGCTGCTCCTTGTGGTCTGTGTGCCTGGGCCAACGGTGCCTGTGAGTTTGATGTCATCTGTTGCTTCAACTTCGTGGCAATGATGTGCCTATCCCTACCCCTGAACTGGTTACCAGCTAATCGCAAATAAAAAAAAATGATAGTACCAAATATTTTATATAAGAAAGAAGTCAAGGCACAGTATTAAAAAAATACAATTAAAAATCCATCTCCAACAACTGAATGAGCTCCGTGGAGCTTTTCAGGCAGACGAGAGCGACGCCTCACCTGGGTTGCCCATCTGGAGGCTTCCTTCGTGGTACATCTGCAAGTGGTTGAGGTCCCCGACGGACATATTTCCATGGATGGCCGACATCGCTTCGTGAGGTCCCCCCTCCAAAAAAAACAACTAAAAGTGAGCTCGGAAGAAGCTCGCTCGGCGTTAAATGTCCCGGCGGATCAAAGGTGTGACGCGCCAAAGTGTGAACGAGGCGGACCATCGACGCTCGGCGGCCCCCGCTAAGCGCCAACTTCAGACGTCTGCGGCCCTCCGGAGGTGTGAAGCTCCGGAGGGCCGCCGCGAGTCTCCTCTTTTAAAAAAAAATCTTTTAATGGCATGAGCGCGTTCAATACACATCGCCAGAGAAAACATTTATCCGCTTTGGCATGGGCCGAGGCATTAATGGAGCTGTCACCTTCAAAGACCGTCGGAAACTACCACTTTCCTTGAGCTTCACACAGTTTGCGTTAGTGAGAACACCTACGAAAATAAAGTCGTACAATTGCAAGAATGAGGTCCAAATGTTGCAATAAAAACAAACGGAAGTAATGCCATTCAAAATGAAATTTTACAAGAGTCATTTGACAACGACGTAAATCATTACGTCATCAATAAATTTTACAAGTCCTTATGCATCAGTATTGCAATTTTACTATAATCAAATGTCATTGCTCCTCAATAAAAAATGTTTTACAATAAGTTGGTATACAAAAGACAATTGTGATATTTGCAATACGTATGTGCCAATAAAATCACAAATTTACAGTAATAAGGCGAAAAAGTAATTTTACGAGAATGTTATTATATAACAATAAAATAGTAATGTTACAAAAATGTTTTGCAGCAATACAATTAAAATGTTGCTGCATCAGTCATATTTATTTATAAGTCAACTATGTGAAAATACAAAATAGATGGATTTTTTTTATAGAATCAGGGTCAATTTATTATTTTTGGGGGGAGAAACACAAATAAAAGTGCATTAGTGATCATATCAAATGGCTGCAAACATTTATTTACATTTATGCTGAGATTGCAACAACCTGGTTATTTGCTTTCACATTCACATATATATAGTGGGTTTTTTTAAATTTACTTTTAATGTGTATTTTGACAATTCTGTACCACACGGGTCAATAACATATTCCTATTGTCAATATACACGTCAAATGTTCAATGAGCTCCCCTTCCCGATTTTAAATGAGAATGCTTGCACACTTTTTACTAAGCGGTCCAACAATCACTCTGTGCTTAAATGATGCTGCACCTAATATTAATCTAGTTAACATCAATTTAAATGATGAGGATTCTGTGTGGCTCGCTGTTCTTTGAACCCGGCCGGCTGCACATAGGAAGTGATTCACCTTCAGTGACAACAAAGTGTGTCACAATACACAAAGACAAGTTCAAAAGTGTTCCAAGGTGCTTGACACCTGAATGGCCTCATTAAATCCTGGCGAGGATCATGTCCAGAGGTGAGGCGACACCAACGTCTTCCTGTCTACCCCCCAAGAAAGAAAAAACAACATTCAAATAGAACGATATGGTAAGCTTAAGGCGAAAACAATAATAAAAATAATTCAAACAAATGTCACTTTTATTATAATTCAGGGATTTCTATTAATGCTGTTAACATCAAGCAATGAGATTGAGCAGAATGAATACAGTACTGGTGTCTGTGGCAAAACAAAAGAATAAATAAAAATAAATAAAGAATCGATATATGCGATGGAAAAACACATGAATGAATTTCAATATATGCCGAAGTGAAAGTGAACAGTAGCAGTAACAGTCAGCAAGGTTGTATTCCACGAAATATACTATACAGCCATCAATGAATCTCGTAATCTTTAATCAAGTATTTACCTTGAATAGTCTCGAAATAAGCATTTGTACATAAATTAAACGCTACAACATGAGGTGTGACATCATAACAGGAATAAATATATAAATGTTGCACTGCAATAAGGTACGTCTTAATACTGAATTGCCATCCGCTGCCTAATGATCAAATATACAAAGACCGCTGGACTGTTTACATTTCACTGCAGAATGGGGGATCATTTACCCGTCTGTCTGTTAAATGTATAATGGTCAGTTGAAGGGAAAAAAACAAAACAAAAAAAAAAAACAAGTAGTGTGCCCTTGAAGGTGTCAAACAGACGGCCAGGACATATCCTCTAAGTGTTTTTCCCCCTTTTGTGTTTGACAGCACGACCTCCTCAACTACCTTTTAATCTTTTTAAAACTTAATTCATGCAAAATCAGTCTTTAAAAACATTTATAACAGACTGAATGTCTCAAAAACTTCAAGAACCTGATTGTATTTGGCATACTCAATCCGGAACATCAGACAAAGCAATGTGGACGCCCTTTACAACGGATGCAGAGAGAACTCAGCGAGATGCCTTCAAGCATGCTCAACTCCCCCACAAAAATAGGAGAAGCGCAATGATAATTATAATCTTTTTTTTCTGTGGCTTTGAAAATTAAAAGATTTTTATTGTCACATGGGCAGAGTGTGTAGAAACCAGATCAAATTTTAAAATATACCTCATCCAAAAAATAGGGTCCTGGACAAAAAAAATTATTAAAGTGAATGATAAATACAATGCAAGATAAAAATTGCCATATCAACAATAAATCTGCAATACAATAAAATAAAATAAAAGATTCATATGTGGATTTAAGTTATATATTTGGACGCAAATAAGCATAAGAGTGCATTTAAAAGGGACAGCTCAATACACTTTTCACTCCAGTGAGTTAAGGCACTTAGAAATGTTCAACTAATAATCATATCATAAAGCATGTAGCGCAAATATTGTAAAGTATTTGATTACACTGGGTGAGGCATTGAGAGGGCAATAGGTCACGTGCAAAACTGAAGACATTTGGCTTTCAATGTTCAGTTCGATAAGTTACATACATGACGACTTAAATAGCCAACATTATATACCTTCGATATAAAATAAAACATCACACACGTTTAGCTTTAATTGCAATGAACTTAAGTTGTTATTTAACAGACGTCTAATGGCAAACATTTTTTAAAATTTATTTTTAATTTTTGTAAATTATTTATTTCGCAATAAAACATGACTTAATTAGTCCAAACTCGATTTTACAGTCTAGAAAAGAAATCTATTCCAAAAAACGGACCCCGGAAGTTCCGTCAAGCTAAACGGAAGTAGGTACGTGGCTGCTTCAGCTGACAGTCTGCATGATGGCGACCGAGGTTCACAGCGGCTACCTCGACAGCGCTCCTACGAGCCGTCTCGAAGTCTCCATCGACGGCCTCACGCTCAGCCCGGACTCGGAGGTCGAGCACGGCCAGCCGGAGGAGCCGCCGCCGCGACCGGACGCCGTCGCGGAGCCCGACGGCCAAACACCGGCCACCCTCGAGGGCAACAGCGACGGTAACGGCGGCGGCGGTGGCGGCGACGGCGACGATGGGGAGTCCGACAAATCATCCGTAGAGGCCAAATGGGGCTTTCCTCTACAAGAGCTTTACGGAATGGCCCTCAGGTTCTTCAAAGGTAACCCAATTATCCATTTCCGATACCAGAACATGTTTAAAAGTCTGATCGATTTGAGCTGCGCGATGCTAGCTGCGGCGAGGCTAGCTGTCACTTCGCAGGCGACAGACGAGTTGCGTTAGCACGTCGCTAGCTATCGGCCACGAAACGCTTCGAATTAAACACTTCCTGCTTTCAACCCCCCCACAATTTGGTGTATCGTTTTTGTTGTTGTGTGAGTGTCACTCCCATTCTGCTATTGTCACTCGCCGTGCGTTAGTTATGATCGAGTGCAACACGCCCGAAATACAAGTGCAGCTTAATTTGCAAGTGATTCCATGCATGAAGACGAAGCTAAACTGTGATTTGTTATTCTCCTTTAGTTTATATAAGACGGTTGCAAGCGAATGAGCTCCAGAATGGTGTCTCCTTCCTTGGTTTGTCAGCCTTTGGAATGTTTTCCTGGGTTGATGATTTTGCTACTCTGCAAAACTATTAGTGATTTAGGGCTAGGAATTTATTGAGATATTGTGTTGGTTTGGTGTGAAATCCTTATATAGTTGAAAAGCAAAACAAGAAATTATTTGGGGAGAAGCCTTTATTTTTTCAAGTGGATGACAACACTACTAGAACCAGGGTTATTATAGTTTTGCAATTTAATTCTAGTTTATGTGTTTTTAAATTTTGTTAGTTTTAAGTTTTCATAGCGGGTGTATTGGGTGTTATTAGTTTTTTTCCCCTAAAGCACTTAGTTCTAATTTAGTTTTAGTATTAGTTTTAGGTTTTAAACAAAGTGTTATGCATGTGTTTTCACAGTCTGCAGTGTTTGAGTTACAATAAGTGGCGCGCATACCCCTTGTAAAGTTAGAGGCATGCATGCGTTCTAATTATAATAAAACTTGGATGCCTTGTTTGCCAAATTGACAACTTCTAAAGTTGATTTGTGGGTTGGATTCCTGTCAAGAAGGATTCAGTCTTGGTGTTCAGTGTAACATTTTTTAAATATCATAAATATATATTTTTTCATTTATGAACAAAAAAAGAAAAGCACTTTTTTACCTCGCGTTTCGTTTCAGGCTGAATTAAAAGTCAAGAGCAGGTGAGCCATTTGAGCCAACAGCACACCCAAACTTCTCTCCTTGGAGCAATGTCTTTTGCTGGCTCTTTTTTATTGGCTGCTGCTTGATGATGTCGTTTATGTGCGACAAATATTAAGAGGACGTCTCCCAGATGACTGTTTGACCTTCTCCTCTTCCGGCCATCTCTTTAATATTGAAAGAAATGCTTTCAAATTCATCACAATTTAATTTAATCGCCAATGACAAAATCAATGCACATTTTATCTGCAATTATAATTAGTTTTGGTTAGTTTTGCGTTGCCGAAAATGTTTTTCTATTTTAGTATTCGTTTCGTTAGTTTTCGTTGACTAAAATAAGAGACAATGAGAAAGTCTACCTATTAGGTGCTAAATGACACCATGTCACAACGAGACAATTATATTGCACCCTCTTTGTTTGCCAAAAACAAAGCAAAGTGTTCATTATGTGGGTGTGGCATTGTCACCAACTACCAATTTAAGGCAACGTCTAGTTTCTGAAAATTGCCGACAGAGCTCGGCCTGCTTGATTATGGAAAAAAACATTAATCACAATCATTTTAGTAATCATTGTAAGCATGATTATTCAAACGATTTTTTTTAGGGGGGGCCAAAATGTTTAAATGTAAACAATAGTATCAAAACAAAATCTTTGAAACAATATAATTATACTATTTCCTTTTGGCCCACACATCATTTAGAAAACGAGTTATTTTAAAATAAAAAAAAAAAAGTACACGTATAAATTTGAGTGCGGCTTCCTTGTATTAAGCAACAGCGCATTCGACTTTACTTGCTTAACATTTATAAATTGCCATAAAACTTGCAACATTTAAATAAACTATTTCAATAGAAAGCTCGTATTTTAAACTCAAGTATACTCTCTATAGTATTAGACTGTGTAAAATGAATACTATTTTATATGTTTTTGTTTTTTATGATTATGCCCATTTTGTAACCGTCGGGTGTTTTTGTCGAAGTATTCGACCTTGTTTGGCCATTTTAAGGCAAATGTAAAGTTGTCTTTCCTGACTTTTTTTGATTTCTGATCTTGAATGCCTTCACTCCTCTCAAACATTTCTCTGAAGTCAGTCAGTCATTTTGAGCTCGTCATTTCCACATAAGGAGGCGATGTGAAAATGTCAATAGTTGTGTGTCGGTGTTTACCTTGCAAACAATCTTGCGTGCATCATGCCGGCCTGTGCCGCCAGCCTTTGTGATTGTAATTGTCAGTGTCAGCATTTCCTTTTTTTTTTTTTTTTTTTTTTCTTCCATCCGTCCTTTTGCAAACGTGTCCCATTGTTCTGGCTCAGATAAGGACGGCAAAGCCTTCCACCCGACCTACGAGGAGAAGCTGCGGCTGGTGGCGCTGCACAAACAGGTGCTGCTGGGCCCTTACAACCCCGACGCGTCTCCCGAGGTGGGCTTCTTTGATGTGCTGGGCAACGACCGCAGGTAACGACCGTCTTCGCACGCACGTGCCGCTTGTCAGCCCTGGCCCGGCACGCCGCGTGCTTATCTGCTGTGCTTGTCTCCGCTCTGCTCTTTAACACTGAATTCACAAACACCTTTGTTTATTCTTGATGTTGTCCGCGTGCAGAAAGGAGTGGGCCTCGCTGGGTAACATGGAGAAGGAAGAGGCCATGGTGGAGTTTGTTCGGCTGCTCAACAAGTGCTGCAACTTGTTTGCACCGTACGCCACCTCGCACAAGATAGAGAGGGAGGAGCAGGACCGAAAAAGGTACAGTACACACATAGCCGTTTTTAACATCTTGCCAGGGACCCAAACATGACGAGGGGAAATAAACATTTTTAGTGTGTCAAGTTGAGCCCGACTAATGTTGACTTTTTTTAGGCCGATTCTGATCTCGCAGAATTAAATTCTGGTAACTGATTAATTGGCCAATTAATTAAAAAAAAAAGTCATGAATAAAACAAGTTCTTTATGGTCCCTTGGCGCTTGCAAGAATAAAAATAGTATAGGTAAGCCTGACATTAATTTCTCCTTTTGTAGTTTTAAAAATGAAGACAATTCTGCATCTGCAAGAATGAGCAAATTTGCTGTTTTTTTATGACTGCTTGAATGTCATTAGATTTGTCTTATGTTATGTCTCAATGTATTAAAAAAAACAATTGGAAAAAAATATTAAAAAAAACAGCTATTTGATCTTAAGCGCTAATATCAACTGATAAAATTGGCTGTCCAATTAATCAATCGGTCTGGCGTATTCAGGTTGACCACACACGTACTGTAGCTATTTCTATTGTAGTACCAACACTTACCTGTGAGAGGCGTAGTGGTGCCAGAAAGATTCTCGACTGCCAGAAAATACATAGAAGAAGAAAGAGTACAAAGGAGTAGAACCAGGGCGATCTTATTTTGTCACTGTTTTGCCCAAATGATATGTAAGGATTTGTTTATGATTGGAAAAACTGTCACGTCATCTTGAAAGTGTCAATTGGAATTTCTATTTCCCCGTCTTTCCACGGTCAATGCTAATTTGTTTTCCTTCCAGGAGGGAGGAAGAGGAGCGTCAGCGACGGGAGGAGGAGGAGCGGGAGCGACAGAGGCAGGAGGAGGAGAGACGGAGGCAGGAGGAGGAGGAGAGGCAGCGGCGGGAGGAAGAGGAGAGAAGACAGGCGGAGGAAGAGAGGCTTCGGGTGGAACAGCAGAAGTACGGATGCTCGTCGCGTTTGCTCGCGCGCTTTCCCCTTCCCGTATCCTGAAGCCATCCGTGCCTTTCCGCTTGGCAGGCAGCAGATAATGGCCGCCCTCAACGCCCAGACGGCGGTGCAGTTCCAGCAGTACGCCGCCCAGCAGTACCCCAACAGTCCCGAGCAGCAGATGGGCCTCATCCGTCAGCTGCAGGAGCAGCACTACCAGCAGTACATGCAGCAGCTCTACCAGGTCCAGCTGGCCCAGCAACAGGTCGGCCACATTCTCTTCGGAAAACTCATGCGTGGTTTTTCAATTTGGGATGAAGCAGGAGTACAATGTTCTCCTTGTTCTCTAGCCAACAGCTGCCACAAGGTTGGCAAAATGTTTTAATTGATTAGATTTTTTTTTTTTTTTTTAATTGTTAAAAATGTTTTCTTTTGGATCAGCACGGTGATGGAGTGGTTAGCACATCTGCCTCACATTTCCGATTTTGGTTCCCGGACTCTCAATAATGGATGGGCGGATGTATTCAAGCAACTTGAATTGTTTAAAATCTTTAATAGTGTTGCCTAGTAACATGTTAGGTAAGCCTGCATTTTTGTCTAATCGCAGGCGGCCTTGCAGAAGCATCAGCAGCAGCAGCACGCTGACGCCATGGCGCACGGCCACCAGGAGGCCGGCGGTTGTTGCAGCGGCGAGCACGCGGCCGCTTTGCCAGCGGGACCCTTGTGCACCACGGCGCCGTTGCCACCTTTGGCCCAGGACACGCCCACTGTCAACGGCGGCGACGCCTACCTGGACAAGACGGAGCGGGCGCTGGAGGCCGAGCTGGCAGAAGAGGTGTCGGAAAACGGGCCGTTATTTGGTGAGTCGGCACACCTTGCGGCGACCTAGAAGGGACAAGATGAAAGGAAAAACGTTTTTCCCTTTTTTTTTTTCTAGAAAAAATATTTTTTTTTTAATACAGGGAAGTAGTAATTGGTGACCGAGCACCCAGACCATTTTCTGTTACCTCAAGTCCATTCGTAGTTCTGTGGTTATCGTCATCAACCTCCATGAAACCGATCATTGTAACACGTTCCCTTTATTTTATTTCTTTTTTTAAAACAACAGCCGACTCTCCGCCCGTCATCGCCGCTCCCTCCATGTGGACGCGGCCTCAAATCAAAGACTTCAAAGAGAAGATCCGCCAGGATGCCGACAGCGTGATCACGGTGGGGCGTGGCGAGGTGGTGACGGTGCGCGTGCCCACGCACGAAGAGGGCTCCTACCTCTTCTGGGAGTTCGCCACGGACTATTACGACATCGGCTTCGGGGTCTTCTTCGAGTGGACGGACGCCGCGTCCGCCTCGGTCAGCGTGCACGTGTCTGAATCGAGCGATGAGGACGAGGACGAAGAAGGTTAGAAGGGCGAGCCATTCGAATGAGCTGCCACTTTAACGTTGCGTTAATCCCCGCGAGCTTGCGCCGGTGTGTTGAAATCGTGACTTCTTTGACTTGTTTCCCGTGCGCGCAGGCGAGCCGGCCAGCGAGGAGGAGAAGGCCAAGAAGGAGGCGAGCAAGCCTCAGGTGGACGAGATAGTGCCGGTGTACCGGCGGGACTGTCATGAGGAGGTATACGCCGGCAGCCACCAGTACCCCGGCCGCGGCGTCTACCTGCTCAAGTTCGACAACTCCTACTCACTGTGGCGCTCCAAGAGTGTTTACTACAGAGTCTACTACACCAGATAAGCCTGACAACAAACCCCGGGGGTGGGCGGGGGCCAGTTGGGGGAGGGAGGGGGGTTCGAGGAGTGTGTGTGGTGTCCATATATACAGTATATATATATATAAATATATGTGTCTGTGTGTGTTTGTGTGTCACTGGATGAAGATGATCTATTCTGAAACCACCACCAGAGGGGGACAAATGACCACACCTGGAGCCCTGTTGCGTTTTCTTTTCTTTCTTCTTTTTGGTGAAGGGACCAATGAAAGAAATTATTTGTCCCCACATGAAAGACAATACGACATTCGTTTCAGCGACATATGCCCAAAAAGTTGGGCTCTCCTTGCTTTTTAACTTTTTCGTTGTTTTTTCAAAACAATTTATGAAGGAAGAAGCATCGAGTTTTACGCTGTAGGCTCCACTCCGAATGGTCTCCAGAATATCACTGAGTATATAATTTAAATTAATATTGCAACTACAAGTGAATGCAGCACGTTCCTGATTTTAGCGACTGCTTCAATTTTTTTTTTTCAATTCTAACACACAATGTTTTCGTTTTGTTTTCCAAACAGTCATCTTTTGTGCGATTATATTGTCCGGAGTTTGTCGTTTTTTTTCACCAGTTGACTCGCTCAAGCCTTTGTAATGTAAATAATTCTATAAGTTTATGTGAGGGAGCGTTTTTAGCCGAGGTCTGAGGGTTCTGAAAATTCAATGCACTGTTGGAAGTACGAGTAAGATACACGTTAAACATTTTACCCCACTTGAATGAACGTTTAAAATAGAACAAAAAAAAAATTCAAATAAAAGTATATTACTACAAGACTGTTGAGATGCAGAAATGGGAGACATTTTTGTTTTTGTATTGTTTGATTCTATATGAGTTGGAAGAATCTTTTTGGGCATATATTTAATCTTGATTAAAGTTATGTTCATCTCTTGGGCTGGATCAGTTTGTTCACGTGTTTTTTTTTTTATTTCTCTTTCATAATTTCTTGAATACTTGAAAACATCTTAAGCAAGGAAGTAGCAATTTAAGACTTGCATGTGTTTGAACAGAAAATGTGAATGGAATTTTTTGTAATATATCACCTTTGATAATGTGCGCTTTGTGTTTTTTTGTGTGTTTATATTGGCACTATTGGGCCTCATTTCTACCCTTTTAGGTTGCTGTGACCACAGCGAGGAGACAAAAAAAACGCTCTTTTAATATGTGGCTTAAGCTGTTGTGTAAAAAGAAAAAAAAGAAGCCAATTTTCTTAGTGCAGTTGTGGGAATGAATACCAGGCGACCTACTAGATAAAGAAGCAGGGAGGAGAGATAAATCACAAGTTAAGTGTTGAAAGAATGTGGAGGAGTTATTTTAAAAAGACGTTGCGAGCAAACGTCAATTTAAGATTTTTGTGTTGTGAGCGGGAAAGCTAGCAAGCAGGTGCTGATAATGTACACTTTGATTGACTGCTATTCATTAGCCCGTCGAAACCTTAATTTATTATCACTACAACTAGTTGTTAAAAGTCGACTTTCCAACATTTACCAACGGCACACAATACTAATCTCCAAACGTTTAACTGGTAGTGCGTTTGTATGTAACGTCCCTTTTCTTTTCTCTACTCTGGAATGTTTTAGCTTTAGCTTAGCCTGTTGCTAACCGGACACGGGACCACAACTACGCGACAGCCACGCAGGTATGTAATAAATTAATTTGAAGAATATATTAGTTGATAAAAAATGTGTTCACGGGGTCGGTTTTTGATTCACGCTTGAATTTGGGGAGTTTTATTTCCATGTGAAATGTCGAATCTAGCTAGTCTTCAATTTTGGGTCATGTCACCTTCATTTGCTCTCGAATGTCTTTTAAAGCTGTGTTTTTGAGGATTATTTCAGTCAGTAACTGACGATTTGTTTATAATTTCAATATATTCACGTGTGTTAATTTAATATATTCGTTTGTTTGGTGCTCCTTCCGCAGAATGAAATGATTATTTTTCAATTAGTCTTGTGTCGTTCCTTTACACAACATTTTATTAAATGTATATTTTAAGTTAAAACAATGTCCTTCTGCCTGTTGCGTTTTATTGCAAAGTTTAATACAATTTTTGTATTTTTAATCCTGTTTTCCATGTTAAATTGCTTAGAGCTTGTTTTGCTTGTGTTGGGCTAAACTTTTTTGGGGATGTTTATTATTTACCTTTCATCTAGTATTTCTGCATCTAAAATCATGCCGAGTTTGTTTATGAGTTCACGTTTCCAGCCTTTTATGTCTGCGTCAATACTAGTTGGTGTTTTGTGGTAACATGAGGACCATTTTAAGCCACTATTTCAATGAATAGCTTATTTTAACATGATTAAAAAAAATGTAAACTACAGTAGAGAAGTTTAGTTTACCATTAGGGTTTAACATTTATCTGACAAAAAGCCAATCAATAATATGCGAAAACAGAATAAAACTGTGCCATCAGTGTACTGGAAACACTGCAGCCAAGAGGAACACTGCATGGAAAAGAACTGATAATTGGGAATGAATCAACATAAGATAGTAGAACAAGCCGAACCTTTTTTTTTTTTTTTGCAACTGTCAAAATGTTCCTGAGAGCAGCAGAGAATCCGCTTCTGTTTTTCCCAACAGCCTTTCTTGCTGCTGCAGGTAAACTTGTAAGTCAGATTTGTCCGACTCCGGCTCCAGCGTCCTACAGGTGGTTGGCAGTATTTTCCGGGTTTTTCTTTTGCCCCCCCTTTCTCTTACTTTTTCTGTGTGTGTGTGTGTGTTTTTTTCTCCCCTCTGCCAGCAGCCTGTCCTCCGCACGGCGTGTATTTGAATTTGAATAAGCGAGTGCAGCTGCACGAACATGGCGGGGTTGGAGGATTACGTTCAAACGGCGAGCGCCATTTCGCGGATCGCGCGTTTCTAGTTTTCCAAAAACATCCACTTAAAGGAGACTTTTTTGACGATGCCTTTCCACCAGAGGACCGTCGAGCCGCGGCGCGCGAGCAGGTTGCCGGCCCGGGGCAAGGCGAGGCGAGCCGCGGCGGCGTTCACGTCGCTGGACGAGGTGGGCTGTCACACGCTCACCAACATCATCCACCAACTGGCCGACCTCTCGCGCCTGGCCGCCGACGTCTTCCTGGGCATCGAGCTGGAGGCGGCGTCCGTGTCGCGGAGATCGGGACGAGTCCAGGGACGCCTGCGCACGCTGTACGCGAGAGTCGGCGTCCTGGAGGCCAAGAAAGTCCAAGTCCGTAAGTTTTGGCAAGTCACCTTGCATGCTGTTGGAGTCCTGCAAACGTGTCATGTGCATTGTGCGCTGCAGCAGGCTGCGTTTGATGCCCTGCTTTGCAAAGATTGAAATGGCAACTGCCCAACTTACTACAACAGTGATTCTAAAACTTATTACTCAAAATATCACCCCGTGATCAACATACAGTAAAGTTTTAATAGCATAATTTATAATGGTTTTTATTCGAAAACGTGTATATTTGTTGTATTGTATGCCATAGTTACAAACATGTAATAACTGCTTAATTTTAGACAATGAAAAAAACAACCTCAAAGCAATGACATTTCATGCTACAACATAAATCAAAAGCGTACACTACATAGTGCAATACATAGTGTTTTACCCACATTTTAGATATCAACCTCCAAACTTTGGCTACTAGACTGGATGCACTGCAATAGTACTGCAAGTGAAAATCTATAAATTGTTGTTGTATACTGCACAATTACGTACAAGTACATGCATTCTGAGTCATACGAGCATGTAATATGGACTTAAAAGACCCCACTAAATACTGTTTTATGCTTATAAGTACAACAATCTGAAAGTCTACGAGTCTAGAACATAATTACTACTGTAACATTGCCCAATAATTCATTTACACAAAGAATAACAAACAACAGGAACAGACAATGTAATAAATTTGACCTCTCGGAAAAGTGACCTGCGACCCACTACCGGTTCCCAGTCCCACATGTTGTGAACCCGTGCTTTGGAGAATCATGTTTCTTTCCTGTCAAACTCACTTTGTGCACAGTGAGGAGAAAATGTGGCTGTTGCGGAAGTTTCAATGAAGCACATTCCATCTTGTGTGCTTTCCACATTCACGCTAGACAAAAGATCACAATGCACAGTTTTGAATGACACGATCAGGGAGGTATTAATGTCACAATTTGTTTATTATTGTGAAAGTGTAGACTGCTACACCTTTGAGTTTGCAGTGTGTTTTTTCCCCATAGGTAATAATAGAAATAAGATGTAGGCGTCTTAACGCATTTATCGACCGTACAGACCTGTTTTTACAGTAATATTTTAACATTCTTACCGGGAGCTATCATGCAAAACACGTCAGCGGTAATTTACTGATGGCGACCTATTTAATAAACAACCTCTGTGCTGTAGATAAATAAAAATATATCTTAAAATTCAATAATAATGTACTTATGACCACGCTTCTTTTTTCGCACGAGTTACTATAAAGACAACGGGATGCTGTCGGAATTCGCGGTCCTCCGTATGTTGTGGGTATTTTGTCAGACATTTGTTGAAAACATGATTTGCTTGCGTTTTGGATAATAAAATTCTGGAAATCATTTGCGATAGGTCTTGATGGCGGCTGCATCCTCTCGCTGGAAATGGATTTTTCGTCTCTTTGTGAAAGCTTGCATGCATTTGTCTGTAATTTCATCCCTAAACTACCAAACTACTCCAACTACTCCAGTTGCTATAAAACTAATAGCATGTGTGGTATGACTACCTCCATTTGGCAGTGTAGAAAGTTGTGTCATGACCAAGGTGACAGCGAGCAAAACAGACCAGTCTCCCGGCCACGCCTCCTTTTTCCCACCCGTGCTAGCTGAGGCGTCAGCTCATGTCACAATTGATGGATTTCCACGCAACCCACTTGACCATCTGTGTTGCTCCAACGGAGCACGGGAATGCACCGTGTCTCCATAACCAAGCCACAGTGTGCCAAAGTTATGATGAAAATAAACCCAACTTTTGTTGGTTGGCCATCGCTGCCGGCGGCGGTTATACATTAACCCAGACTTTGATTTGTGCAATCGGGAATGTGGCAGCCTGTTGTTCGCTTGCAGACGCACCAAAATGTTCAACAATGCCAGTGACTGAATGAATGGAACTTTGAAGCGCGTCTTTTGATCAGGCGTGAACTCTGGCGATACCAAAGCAAACACTTCTAAACAATTTTTTTTTTTGCATGTGGTAGCAAAGCCCTCAATTATTATGAAATATGTCGCCAAGGAGGTAAGTTGAGAAGACAAGCCCTTATTTAATTCCGCTCAACTCCTGACTCATTGTCTGTCGTTTTCTTTTAGCTCGTCTTGGCTGCTGTGACTCACGCACACGCACGAGCACGAGCACACGCGCACCCACACACACACACACACACACCCCCCCCACACACACACACACACAATAATAGACGGAGCAAACAGAGCTGAACAAATGCGGCGTGTGACGAGAAACTGATTGACTGTTAAACCACAAAGGTGTGTTTAAAGTGGCAGCCATTATGTAGCGGCTAATCTGTGTTATCACGTGCCAGCCCTTTGCGGACCCTGTTATCTTTTTTTTTTTTTTTTTTTTTTTTTTTTTTTGGTTTTCGTTTTTCTGGAAGGAAGTAGAATCAGTAAATTTTTGGTCTGAGTATTTATTGATTTATTTATTATTCTTTTTTCTTTGTGGATCAAATTCATTTAGCATAACGACACACTGCGCTGTTGAAACGAACAAATGAATTGAACGGGAAAATGTCATTCCCTCGCCCTTCCTTGAGTGCATTGATAGTCACGCCACGAGGGGATGCAGTGGTGTGGAAGCGGAGGTCAGAGGGGAACACCTGACGATCCAGAGTCAAGAGTTCAAGCAAGGTCGTTTATCTAGCTTGAGTTTCCCCCCCGCGGGGTCCGCATGGGTCACCTGTGCGCTGGTTGGCTGTGCAAACATCCTCGCACACGCGCGCAGACACACAGTCGGAGTGCAAACAAACACAAGAACAGTCCCTAAGTGCATCCACGGTGACATCATCTGTGGGAGTAGTTACTCAGACAAGCGCACGAGTCAACAATACAACCCATGCGTCGTAGCACACAACAACAACTTGACAGGCAATAATAGACTTAAATATCACAAAAGCACATTATTTGCTCACTTCAAAACGGAACCACCGGCTAGAATAGTGGCTTGAGCCGTGTGTATAGCAGCTCGGCCTCCTGGAAAATTGCCAGAATGACCATATTTACCAATCCGGGCCTGGTTGACAGTTGGCCTTGCAGCAAGCAGCTAATAGAAGATTAATTATGGTTAACCGACAAGTGCAGCCTGTCATTTATTCCCCACGTTAATAGGGGAGTGTTCTATTTTTACGTCCAAAGTAGGCTGCAGCTGTAGTAAAGGTTAATTGGCAGCTTGTAGCTACTACGGCAGAAAGCGCTCACCGGCGCTCCCCACTGGTGAGCAGTCTTACAAATAGATGCTTACTCAAAATCGAGACAAGCGCGTTTCCTGCTGACCTGCTTTGAGGTAAAGTCCATCATACCTAAGCACGGTCACGCTGGCTGTAAAACAGCAACAGTTAGCTGACAGATGGATATACTTTTCATTGCGACGTCTTAACGCTTCTCTCGGCTCAGTTTTATGACACTTATATGAGTTGTTCTACTCAGAGGATAAAGAATGTCTGCGGGAGTTGTGTTACATTGTCTGTTTACATGTCTTGCTGCACTACTTGTGTTCCGTTTGTTGCTTAAAGGTTAAAGCATAGATTTTAGCATTAGCGTTAAGCTAGTGCACTGTAAGGCAAAACTGTGGTTGCTTTAAATGCGTGAAGTGTAATTGTCTTCTTGTCAATGACGCAGTTGACTTTTTCCTCCCGTTCTATCCCGAACAGAACAGCGGGATTGACAAGTCAGTAAAAGGTTGGCGAATCGCTTCTGTTGTGGCAATAGTGCGGGATATCGGTGTTAGAGAGGTTTTTGTGTCCCTTCAGATATTTATAGACGTCTTTCGTTTGAACCCTGCCGTCGTGCGTCGTGTCCCTCGCGCCCGACTTATCTGTTGACGTCCATCGCTCGCTCGGACAAGCTCCATGCGTCGTTGTTCAATAAAAATTGCCATTCCAAGCCTTCCTACAGTATGTTTGTATACATAACAATCCTTTGTTGAGAATATGACATTTGTCTTTCATTCTAAAGCCCATTCCTCAAGGAAGAATTCACACGCGATAAGATAACGTAGCAATTGAAATCGCAGCCTGGCATTTCTTCCCGACGTCTTTACTCCCTTGTCCTTGAGTGCTCTGACCCTTAGTTTGTTCCCACATGGTTCACTCCATTTAAAGACTCTTCCAAGTCTTTTGGATGAGGTCGACCTTGTCCCACAAAGGACAACAGGCCGGCCCTGTCTCACGCTCGCTGGACAGTGATGGAAAAATAAGAAAAAGAGTGAAAAAAACCCAAAAGCCAAAAAAGGCCTGCAGCATTTCAACTGAAGGAGGAATCCTGCCATTGCACACTAGCCGTGTTGTGTGTGTGTGTGTTTGAACTTGGAGCTGGCTTCTCTCACGCCTCCCCGTGCCAATGATTCTGGCCCTGGCCTGGCCCGGGTACAAAGCGCTTTTAGGGAGTGAAAAGTCCACGCGGGTGAGATTGACGGATGCTTCATGCATGCAAGCAATGTCCGTCATGCAAAATGTAGACGAGATTTTCGCGTGAGTTGATGAAAAATGGCTGTAAAAACCAGATTAGACATTTAGCAAATTGCGATCACTCCACAGGTGGTCATGGATAGACGTAGCCGCCACAGATCAAACACCAGTTGTGAATTTTACCGCTCAGCTCCTTATTAGAGAACAGCAAATTGTGCAAAAACGAGCTTTTGGCAAGATGTTAGTTGAAGTAATCAAGTGTTTGTTCCAGGCATGCGGGAAGATTTGGAAACATAATCCTCAAGGTTGCGACCTCTGCTTAGGCGGAAGATTGAAGAGCCGCCGTTTCGCATCTCCTCTTGCCTCCATCAATCCGCGCAGCCATTGTTTAGGCGCGAGAGAAGAATGTCCTCAATTCCCTGATGTTTTCCTCTGGAGAGCCGAGTAGTTTCGCCGGCCGCAGCCCGCAAATCTCATTTGGAATCTGCTGGAAACAGACGAGCTAATTTTGCAGCGATGAATAAAAGAGGTCTGAGAACATCTTTTAAAACTTGTGTCTTAACGGCCGCTTAAACCGATGCCATCTGATTTTTTCCCCCCCCTTTTATTTCTTTTGTCCTCTTTTTTTCCCCTCCTTTTCTCGACCCCTCTGTCATTCTGTTGTTTCATATGAGTCGCAGACCTTTCCCCTCTCTCTTGGTCTGTCCACCCCCGGCGCTTTGATGTTGGCGCTCGCCGGCATGCCCAGCCACAACAAAAAGCCGCGCACCTGCTCGGCCTTGAGCTTGTGATTCGCACGTTTTTGCTGTCATTTGCGATCACAACAAATAATAAATCCATCCATCCATTATCTGTAACGCTTCTCCTCACGAGGGGTTGATTGCTTTTGTGCGGGGGGCACAAATAGCAAGTTACTGCAAAAAGTTCACAACATCTAATTTCTCCAGCTAACTGTCAATTAAATTTGGGATTGGATTTTGTCCTCTTCCCTCGTTGATGCTGACGGAAATGTAGCACCGTCCAATTCAAAGATTGGAAGTCAATGCTCCCGGTCGGGAGGCAGCGTGCGTCGCAGAGCGTCAGACTGGCAAACAGATGTCCGTGAAAGCAGGTGGCGGTGACCGATCAAGGTTATTGTCATCCTCCGTATGCGCATCCAAAGCTTGTATGCTGAGCTGATGACGGCTGGTGGAAAATTAAACAGCGTCGTCGCCGCCGCATCTGTTGCATGTGCTGCGTAAATACGGAAACACAAGCGTCTTGATTCTTATTAGACTTTGTCCAAATGTGTCGCATGCGAGAGTTTGAGTGACATACTTGCTGCACTATGTGTATTAATTAATTAGTTAAAACAAACGCTCCTAATTGGTTTCTTCTTTTTCCCTGAAGCACTTTTGCTGGTCATCCATCTCACGCAGCACCCTGCCCGCAAATTGTACTGGGGGTGTGTGTGTGTGTGTCGCTGCGAAATCTTACATCCTCGCTGACAATTTAGTTATCGCTAATCATGTCCAGTAGCACCACGGATGAGGATGGGAAATCTTTGGTGTGTGACGGCACGCAAGGAAATGTAAATAAGTTAATAAAGTTTTTATCGCGTCGTTCCGTTACTAAGAGCAGTCATGGTGTTGTTTGCGTGTTTATGCTCCCCCCAGGGTTTGCCGACGGGCTTTGTTTTTGTGCAAAACGCTGACTGTGTTTTCTATTGAGTCGTCTTTTTTTTTTTTTTTTTTTTAATGAGGGCCTGTTGGTACACACAGGTGTGGCCCTTTTCAGTAAGGTGCACTCAAGGTGGAACACGTTGCCTTGCACGTGTTTGTGGTCAGGACAGATCAGGCCGTGCGCGACTTCATTTGAGGCAACATGATTTTGGCTGACAAAATATGAAATCTTTTTTTCCTCATGTGTTGCATGTAATGGATGTAATGCAAACAAGGTCATGCTTTGGCGCTTGTATATTTTAAGTCGTGCCCCATTAGGCATGAAAACAAAGAGACAAAATGACACACCCCAATGTTTGCACTCAAAGAAAATAAATGTTTAGTTCTGACATGTCAGGAGTGAAGTGGAAACTCACAAGCCTTAGATTTTCTTCAGCCTTTTTATTTTAATTTCTTCCCCGATTGTATTGTGCCTTATGTTGCTATCGTGTACCGTTTCACACCAGCATCAACACAACACAACCCCGTGGGTGTGCTTGTGTGTGTGTGTGTGTGTATCGCATTTGCGCACGCGTTCTCCTGACACTAATCCAGAGAGTATTGTTTTCATCGTCCAGCTGTTTTGTGATGAGAGCGTGCGTGCGTGTGTGTGTGGGAGGTCCTCCCGTGAGTACACGGTGAGAGCGGCAGATTTTTCGAGTCACTGATAAGGATTAGCAGAAATATCATTTCATACATCTAGAGAATGCGTAATCTCTCTTTTCTAAGCTCTCTTTTGAGGCCGCACGCCTTTATTGTCGCTGCCCCCGAGTACAATGCACCACACTGTATTCTACATCTAATGTGTGTGTGTGTGTGTGTGTGTGTGTTTCTTACCTGTCACTTGGCGATGACAATTGAGCAGGTGATTATATGCAGCAGCAAAAACAGGTCTGGCGACATTTTGTGTACGATTTGGATGAAGTTTACTAAACCGAGAGTGGCAAGATGACGAGGGCCGTATGAAAATCTTTTAAAAAAAAAAAGTTTAACCCCTTCCACACGACTGAAGCACACTTAAATTTTTAAATGCAATTTCCTTTGGACCTGTGTTGCTCAAATAAGAGGTCAAGTGCGCTTGCGTCAAGCTTTGTGTCACCGATCGTTGAAGTTTACCGTAGAATCAAACATTGTATTTTTAACACAACTTTTTCACCATTAATTAAATTTCAGCTAACAAAAATCTTGCTATCTTAATGCTCACATAATCTGAATTGCCACAAGATAGGCTGGTGTTAATTCGGCGCGACAAGCCCTTTAGTGGCACTCAGTGCTGCCCCCCGCATGTTGTGGCTCTACATGGTACTACAATGAAGGCCACATTTCCTTGCCTGAAGTAATCCATTCTCTTTGCATGAGCATGAGGCGATTGAGCTTTCCCACATAATAGCGTGCAAAATCCGCTGATGCATGTTTTTCGAGTCACCGCTCTCCGAGTGAGTCCAGTTTCATTTGAACTAACGAGTGTTACAAGTGTATCAGGTGACCGCTGTCATACGTTGTCGGGCAGTTTCGCTCACTGCATTCGATCCCGCTTGTGCAGGATCCAATATCTCCCTCGGAGCGCCAAAACTTTTTTTTTTTGTCTTCCCACAGTAGTTGTGTGTGCTCATATAATTTTCCAACAGTGTATGTAGTACAAAATATGCCTAATATGGTCATGTTATACAAAGCTATATCGAGGGTCAATGGAACTGATGTTTAATCCTCCCCCAAAACCCCAACAACTATTTTTGTAATGTGTTTTGTTTTTTTTACAAGTAATGTATAATGCATATAGTAATAACATAATTAAAACGAGAGACAGGATAATACAGTCATGAAGACTTCCACACCTACTTTAAGTAAACTGCAGTCATGTTAGTCGTTCTTTGCACAGGATAGAAAATATACGCCTTTGAGTCTTGTTACATAGTTTGTCTGCGTGTTTTTTGTTTTGTCTGGGGTCTTTCCTTTTTTGTGGAGAGAAGTCCCCCCACTCCCTGTCCCCTCTGGTCTCCCCCCCCCCCCCCCCCAATGGAGGCACCTCAAGCCTAACAATCCACCCTGGTGTTTTTCTAGAATCACCCAATGAGTTCTCTTCCCTCCAACCTCTTGAGACCTCTCCATCAAGCCCAAAGCTCCGGCAAACGCATCATTAATAAGGCCCAGCGGAGGTTCTTGGCTCTTGGGGAACTCTAGAGCTCTGGAAATGAAACTGAGGGTCTTTGTTGTGCTCACACTGGAGCATGCCGTACACAGTCTGGATGGAAATGTCACATCCCCGGAGGGCTATGGACGAAGGAGATCCATCAATCTTTCTCTTTTATCAATCAAGGTCCTTTGTACCGCGTCCCTTTTTCATTTTGTCCGTACATTTTTTGCTTTATTTTTTAACAATAGTTAACTTAGCTAGCGTGAACTCTGACAAGCCATGGTCTCAAAAGTCGGACACCTTGTGTTTGTAATTTGACACCTGGGTGGGGGGCTCCGTTATCCCAACAGACCCATCACTGTTTGGACTGTTGTGGAAGTGAACGGATGCTATCCATGCTAGTTAGCATGTGAGCTAGTTTTGCATTGTGCGGCCGTCTCGTCTCAGCAACTCCTTTGAATGACGGCGCGCTGATGAAGGCGAGTGAGAGGAGGCAGAAGTCAAAATCCAACGAAGTTCCTTCCCTTTTAAATAAGCAGGTGACTCATTACGTGTCTGGGTCGAGCATAACGCATTACTGTCAACCACGGGAGTGTAATTCAAGGAATTTTTGTGCCAGTAAAATGTTGATAAAAGTTGCACTATGAACATCTTCAAATACTTAAAGGAGGACAAGAGCCAAGATGGCCCGTTTTTCACCAACATCTTTTTTTTTTTTTTTTTCATCAGGAAACTGAAAATTATTGATCAAGTTCTTTTTTATTTAGTCATTTTGGAGAAGTGACGACGTGAAAAACGCCTACTTTTAATGCAGAATATGGCCACCTCCCCTCCGCTCTCTTTATTTTTCAGTCAGTCATTGAAGGAACAAAATAACAAGCCGAGCTCCAAAAAGGGGCGTGCCAATTTGTCGTAAATCTCCCCCCCCCCCTAAAAATAAAACTTAAATCACGTATGAGTCTCTAGGAGGGGCATTTTTGTTATGATGTCATTTTTACATGTAAACACTTCTGACTCAAAGTCGGACGCCTTATCCATTAGGCCGCACGGTCAATGTCCTTACATGAAAGCAATATCGCTCTCTTAAAATTGCCGTCTTTAATTTTGGGACCCTCGAAAGCCAGCAGCCTCCTTCTGGCTTCTTCCGACAGAGGCAGTCAGAAGCCGCGTAAGCTGCTATCTTCCCCGCGCGCCCTTTGGGCTGGTCACCATGTGGTAACCCAGCCCAGTGGGCCTTTTATGTGGTTCGGGGCGGGGAGGCCGTTCCAGAAGCCGTCAAGTGACACAAGACGACTTTTCGAATGCGTATCTTTGAAATGTGGTCAATCGCGTTGGACTCGCAATCTGGCTTTCAACCTCAATTATTTTGTGTTTTTCGCAGCTTCAATTAAAATTCAATTTGACCCGTCCTTTTTGACGACTGTTATTGAACTCTCTGTTTTCTTGTTTCCTCTAAAGTAAAGCTCCATACGCTCGCATCTCGTTACTCGCTTCCCTCCCTCCACCTGGTCTCATTTCTTTCTTCTCCCCGATCGCGGTTCGCACACAAGAAGCCCATTGTACGAGCGCGTGTCCACCAGCCCCTTGAAACGCAGACCCCCCACACCACTGTGGTTGGAATCAGGTCACGTTTCCACGTCGCAGTTATACGTCACGTGTAATTGGAATCGGGTCTCAATGCCGGAGTAGAAAGATGAATGGAAGATCATCAGCAAACGTGGAATATCTCTCCAGTGTTTCCATCCTAAGCCTTCCCGAATACAAAAACGCCTTTGGCCGATTGTTTCCGTGCCTTTGATGGTTTCATTATCGTCAAAACATTCGAGTCAGCGTCCCAACAGTCATTCGGCGACTGCCGCGTTTCACAAAAGGCAGATGGCCGAGAGAATAAATCAGAGCCGTGGTGAAAAGGGAAAACAAAGCCACGAGGGACTAATCACGATCAGGGAAGGAAGTGACACGGCTTACGAGAAACGCGACCCTCTTTCACAAAGCCGGGCGCTGACAGCGCTCCTGTGATGCAATCTATCATCTTTGCGCGGGATTTTCTTCAAAGTCCCACTTGTGGATTTATGCTTACTCGTTACAAACGCCGAATAACTGGTGGGCGTCGAGGAAAAAAAAACCCGCTTTTTCTCACTGACTTTGAACGGATACTAAGTGCACGTTTGTTTGTTCAAGTCGGCGTGACGTAATCCCCCGAGGCAGTCGGCAGAGTGTTCCGTGTAAACACGGGACGCAAAAAGCGGTTCACAAACCAAATGGCTAGGAAAGATAAAATGAAGCATCTTGTCACCATCACACTTTCAATTTGGAGGTTCTACTTGAAAACTTGAAGAAAGGCCGCTTTGGAGTGAGTCATTTTCCTTCCTTTGAATTTTTTTTTCTTGACATTTGCTTGACACGTCTGCTGTTGTTGTTGACATTTTTCACGACTCGTATGGTAAAGTCAAGCGATGTGGGAAACGGAGAAAGGAAGGAGGAGAGGAAAGGCGTGAAGAATGAATACAAAGAGGAAATCCTCAACCCGTGTAAGGGATTGTTTTGTGCTGAGCGGCGTCAGCACTTTGACCGCTCGCCCAGCGAAGACATTCCGAGCAAATATAGCAAAAAAAAAAAGTCATTCTGTCTTCTTTGACTTCAATTTTGCTTTCACCTCCATGCTCAGACTTTCTCTCAGCCGTGTCCCTAAACCCCTCTTGCACCCCCCTTGCCCGGCACCTTCCTTTTGTCCTAGGTGCGTGTCCCCGGCTTCCTGTGGGTGACGGCGCTCGCACGTGCATCCTGCTCCATTTCCCGTGCCTGTCATCGTTCCGCGCGCGACCTCGCCCCCTCGACTCTGTCCGTCCTGTCACCTCCTGCTAAACATTCCCTCGGCTCCGTTGCCTTTTTCCAGGCGCGTCATTGTTGCTTCCTGCAATCTAGAACAGTGGATTTTGTATTGGCCTGGGGGAAGCGGGCATTGCTGCCTAGCCCAGCCTCCGAGCAGGCAAAGAGTTGTGAGGAGGGATACGTAAGAGGGAAGGGGCAATAAAACAGGCCGAAATCCAGAGGTCAAGCGGTACGGCAATTTGCATACGAAGTGTATTTTAGGGAATGCTCGAAAAACTTCTTTTTACCTCTCAAAAGACGCGTGTCGTTCTCAAGATGCTTACCTTAGACGTAATTATGAAATAAATAATAATAATAATAAATAAAATTAAATAGTGTGCACGCTCATCCGCCGATGAACCCCGACTTGATCCGTGAACAGGGGTTCTCTGGGACCCGTGCGCTCCACGCCTCGTCGCCCGGGTGACAGCAGCCACCGACGGATCGCACTTGTATCACCGTGGCAACCTCGGAGTCCAAGAGGGTCTCCACACACACGCGCGCACACATCCACACCTCTTCCTCTATGACAGGTTGTTGATTGGCTAATTCGCTTGCGCGTGTGTGTGTGTTTTATGCAAATGAGGGCGACTTTGAACGCCACGCTTGTGTGTCTATAAATTGGTTTGGTGTTGTGTCCCGGCCAAATTGTTAGAATGAGGCAGCATCATGCCTGTTAAAGGGATGCGAATTTGGAAACGGACGCCAGGCTGGAACCCGTTTGCAGGTAGGCAGGAAGTGGAAATCACAGGAAAATGAAGGCAAAAATAAGATTTTTGTCGTGTTGCTAACTCAGTTCAGCAGGTTTTTGGCTTTTTGTGGCCTTTTTCACAACGCTTCTCTAAAGTTGTTAGCCTAGCCTTCGAGACTTTGGCCTCGTTTCGGGAGGCGTGTCAATCGTGTGACTCTTGTGGATTTTGAATAATTCAACAGGCATTATTTTCATGATTAATTAGTTCACCTAACACCTTGGAAATGTGCCAAGCAACGATGTGTTATGTCTTAAATTGTTTATTAATTAGGTACGAGTCATACATAACGTGATTGTCTATCTCGTCAAAGTTTAGGCCGTAGGCTTTTTTAAAAAATTTATTTATTTGATTCCATCAGACCGTTGGCGTTCCACTGAATGGTGAGATGAAATCCAAATGGTTCGTGTTTCTTGTTTTTAACTCTCGGTTTTGTTTTCTCTCTGCATGGGGATTTGATTCCATCCATCCGTCAACCGTCACGTCTCACCTTTCGTATGCAACTCAACAGGTAAGTGGCTTATTTGTTGTTTTTTTTGTTGCATTTGAGAGTATTCAGATGATAGTTGAGACATTTTAGTGAGGGTCTTGCTCGTAACGTGGGAAGAGAACGCGTGTGAGATGATGGAACCGCATGTGTTTTGTCAAGCGCCGCATCGTACGGAGCCCGCGGGCGCCGTTGTGTTTTGCTCTCTCCACCACCACCGCACGCACGCTGGGAGTGTCCCGCTGAGGCTCGCCCGCTCCGCGTCGTTTTCTCACCGGAGTCATCTGACGTGCTCTCAACCATATCGCTTTACTCCGTCCTCACGCTGCTCGCCTTTCTCCGTGGCGTTCGGCCCATAGCTACAACCCAACCGGGACGACCGGTCCGATGGGGCCCTCTTAGACCCCGGTCAGGTTTATTACACGGAAGTTTGATTTTTGTGTTCATCCTCCACATCTCTTCTCACATTGCTTATTCGTCACCGGTTGACCAGCACATAAAGGGGAGGTGACCGAATATATAAATATATATATATATGCGCGCATCAAACTGTGGCATGTCCTGAGCAAGGGAAAGTCCCCATCGTGTAGATTTATTCTGTCGTGGGTGGGTGGCCGCAATTTGCGGTGGCTTCAAGTCTGAGGTGGGCTGCAAGTTTTCTGGTCCGCCCTTTCGACGCACGCACTCAAAGAATGGCTGTTTGGACGGGTTGTGTGGGTGAGGGTGGGGGGGGGTGCTTGTGCTAGAGGACACGATCAGACGAGAAAGACTCGTGTTGCATTTGAGGGTGACAAAGCAAAGCAAGAGAAATGTGACAAACATGTCGGGATGGAGGAAGACAGATGGGAGAAGGGGGAGAGATGGAGGGTGGCCAGATGGAACTCGGCTCTGAAACTTCTGACAGCTTGTGGGAGGATTTCCTTTGGGGGCTAGAGTCGGGAGGGGTTGTGCGCTCCATTTCTGTTGGATGTGCGACGGCGGCGCGGCCAATATGAACTTCCTCATTGTTGACGTTAGCCGTGCGTGGGCATGCGCTTCACGCTAAGCCTGCTGCGATGAACACCCGTTGCCAGACCGGCCGCTGCAAGTCACCACTGCCAGCCGGCGGGTGGGCGGGGTTTGGGGGTCTTCGGGGGTGGGTCTGCTCTGAAATCCCCTCACAAACGCCTTTGCTCACTGCTTGAATCCGGGGAAAGGGAAGACGGCCGAAAGCAGGCCAATGTGTGAATTAAGGCCGGGACTTCATTCGAAGCAATAAACCAGGGGTGGGCCGATGCAGTATGTACAGCTGGCGCCCATTTAAAATTTGAAAGAACCTCAGAAGAACTGCTATTACAAATAATATTTATCCTGGTATACAGTGGTTTCTCGAGGTATTGTTTTATTTGATCTACGACCATTCTTAGAACTCCAAAAAAAAAAGAAAAAAGAAAATAGCACGCTATCGTACGTTGTTTTGGCGAGCTGTTTTTTGCTTTCACTTGAGATGCTCGTGCCATGCGGTGGCAGTCGACTAAAATCCCTTCACAATAAGTGGCATTCCTTTTCATTTGTTCACTAAAAATATTTCTTAAATATATTTCTCGCCGCGCCCAGTTGAAGTTTACTGCCAAAATAAACAGAAAATACGCATAACTATAACCAAGTACTGCTTACGTCATAATCATTTCATTTCAGGGGTAGACTTGAATGATGTAGACGATTTTGGCAGAGTTGGCCTGCATCCTGAGGAGATGTTGAAGGCAAAACCATTTTTTTGTTGTCAAAATATAACTCGGGCCCTCATTTTTAAAATGGTGACGATATTTAAAACAACCAAACTATGTTGCCTTATTTAAGAAAGGCCCGCTAGCACATAATAGACGATCCAATCGATACGCTAACAGTTAGTGTTTTTTTTTTTATTTCATTATTGTGTGTGTGTGTGTGTTAGTGCGAGACAGCAATCAGCTGTAGAGGCCCACAAAGTCAGCCCCTATTGTCACGCTAACGGTCGACTTGCCGTCTGCCTCATCAGCATAAATCTTGCTTTCCATTTTCCTCGCTGGGCCTCACACACTTTCTGTGATTGTGCTAGAAGGAGGAACCCATCCATTCACGTGCACCCCTACCTTGTCGCTACTGTTCTTTTATTCATCTCTGCATTTAATTTCGTTTTCCTCCCGCCCGCGTGCTTGTGAAGTGGTTTTTACACGCGTAAACGCTACCCATGGCGCTCTCACCTCTCGGCAGGTCGTAAACGTGCCGAAGGGAGTCTGGCGTGGCGTCAGACGCGGACGGCGCCACCTGTGGGTTGCTCGGTCAGGCTCCCTGCGGGCCGCCGGCTCGTCTGTCGGGAATTGAGCTCAACTTTTGCCGTTCCTATTCTTCTGCCCCCCTCAACTTTCTAAAAAAAAAAAAAATAACATGCATGTTTTTTGTTTTGTGTCTTCATAAAATAAAACATGCGACTCTTGCCCGAAGCGCAGTCGAGGGCGCGTCATCGACCTCAAGTTTCAGTTTGTTGACGTTGCCGCCGTTGTTTGCGCATGTCGAGTGAGCGTGCACATTCCCCACCAGCCGCGTCCTCTTCCTTCTTAACAGCTGCTTGTCCAAATCATGTCTGTCAACACTCAACTTCTATGGAAGAGGGAAAAAAAACACACTTGATGATTTTGTGATGATATAATCTTTTTTTTTTTTCCAAAACTGGTCGGGCCACATTTCATGAATCCGCTCGCTGAAGCTAACAAAAGAAGCTGCCTTGAAGGTTATGCAATCAGGAACAAATTTAGGGTCTTCATAAATGAGCATTTTATTCGTTATTTTTTGGGGGGGGGGCTTTTGACCAGAATTTCGGAGGTAGCCTCAAAGTTTGTCACGCAAAACTTCACAATTCAACCCGCCGTCCTGCATTTGGACATGTAAGACTCGATGTGTGTTGTGCATTTTTCTCTGCAGCATGGGCGAAACACTGCATGTGAAAGATAAATCTTTATTCTCTGAAAATCATTTCCTACTTATGGTTAAAATAGATTCCCAGTCACTACCGGTCCCAAACTCGGATGAAAAATGCGCAACCACTTGACCGACTTATCTCATCGCTTAACAGCAGTACCAGGATTCCACCAACAGAGGGTGCTAATAAACTGTTAAACTGCTATGAGGATGTGTTGACTACATTGGTATCATTACCCATCTGTGGGAAATGTCTGTTTGGCTGCCTTAGCTTGGTGCCGGTGCTTCCGGGCCCCAAATTTTGTGTCGACCTATTTTTCTTGCCAGTAGCCATTTTTAACGCTATTAGAAGTACATCTAATTTTGCTGCAGCATACTGACGAGCAACTTTTGACCGTTTCCGAGTACATTTTTATGCTTGTAATATACTGCCCCCTTGTGACAAAGGTGCTCATACCAGTAAAAAAAGAAATATTTTGGAGGCTTGGAACGGTTTGATGTCTTTTGCATTGTTTCAGTGGGCAAATACGCTTTGGTTTTGCCAAAGGTTGTAAAAGACAAAGGAGTGAGTGCACAGAACACATCTGGCCTCAGGTCTGCTGGACCAACGCCTTTGCTCAGGCAAGTCCGATCAGGAATGTGCAGCCGACCGCACCCATTCTCCCTTTTCAACCACTGGACGCAGGGTGTGTGTGTGCTTGTGTGTGATTTTTCATTGCTCAGATTACCTTCCCTGCGTTTGTCTTGAAAACGATCGTGCCGCTCCTTTCTCACACTGTTTTTGTTTTTCTCTGGAGTTGCTGTTTTTGCTTTGCTACCCTCTGCACTCAACAGTCTGCGGAAAAGTACGCACATGCCTCCCACGTGTGTGTCCCCTTTGTCTCGTGATTTTTACCACTCGACACCCTTTTGTCCGAGCTGCAAATGTGAAAAACAAAAAAACACAGAACATCCGGACTTGAAGTCGTACTTCAAGCTTTGCAGTCAGCTGCTGCTTGAGCTCAAGGGGGAAGAGGTCAATATCTGCGACACACATGCGCACGCACGCACACACACGCACACACACACGCACACTTGGTAATAATGGTAAGTGCAGGCCTTCTCTCAAGTTAAGCCGGCAGATTTTCGAATGAAGTAACACAACTAAAGAATAATCAAGTAATGCTCCGAATAATGAAGCACGTGTTCTTAGGGAACAAAGTGGATTTGTCTTTTAAAAACTTGACAAGAGTGGAATCGGCCTCCAGCTTTTGTTTGTGTATCTTCCTCATTAATGTTTGTTTTGGGACAGCAGCCTTCTCCCTGCACACATCAACACAATCATCATCATTATTATCATCATCATCATCTCCTCAGCACAATTAGGCTCTCAGTTATCAGGGCATTTTCTGGCCCATTAGCTGCCACAAAAGTCCCCCCCCCCCAACATTCGCAATCCGGTTAAATGGCGCCCCCTTGTGGAGTTAGTTAGTAGCCACATAAGATGGAAGCTGTTGTTGAAATTGTGCTGAGCTCAGGCAATGGATTTTTTTTGGACAAGTCAAGTGTATTGCTACACGCAGGTGCGCCTACGGTAGAAAAGAATTCAGTACAGCTCAGCTCGACTCCCTCAGAAACAATACAATGTACAAATTTTGCACTAATTTTTAGTCTAACGATGTATATGTCAATAATAAATAAAAATGAAACTAATTACATTTGATTGTAAATCTTTCTAATATTATTGTAGCTGTTGTGTTTGTCGTACTGGGTGTCATTAATCACTCCTGCAACTGATGTCGCGCACTTATTGATCATGTCGCCTCGGCCGAAGCTTTCCATCATTTCCCTGCGACGGTTTAAGTGCCACCAAACGTACTTAGTGTGTATATTGATGTGGTCTTTATCGGAGCCCAGATGGCCGAGCCGAAACCGAGTTGCGGAACAATCACTAATTAATTTTTTTTTTCTGCAGTACATTTAGTTCTCATAACAATAAGAATAGATAATATATGTATTATAGTTATATATTTATGAATTTGGTTCACAGATATCTTTGAAGAAGAAGACACAAGAAGACAAACCGGGCCGCTACTGCCTAGATTAACATGAAAAAGCATTTATTTTTCTCTTGTTGCGGATAATTTTCTTTATACGGTCGACAACCTACAAATGTTCTACTTTTGAAATAACGCACAAAGCCCCCTTTGTTTCCTAACTCGTCCTTGACTGCGTCGGAGCGCAACAAAAACAGAGCAGCTGCTGTTCTGTCGTGCGTGTTTTTGTCCGCGCTTTGCTCAGGTAGTCACGTTCTTCGACGTTATTTAGCCCCGCGATACGTGCGTCCCCTGGTGTCGGTGTCACCTGATCAGGTTTCTCGGCAAACAGGCCGCGACTCGTGGCGCGCTGCCAAGCGCGACGAGACATTGTTTCGTTCGCTCGTCACGCGGCGACAAACACACAAACATGTTTTATATCTGTCCTCCGCTCATCTGATTTTAATAAGAAAAAATGTTGTTGTCACAAACTGACACGGGGAGCCTCGTACGGCGCCGCCTCCACATTTCATCAAATGAAACAGAAGCTAAGAAAAGCAAATGTCTTATCTGTCAAACACGGTAGAGAGTAACAGATTGCCGTTTATCGATGAAGGAAATGAGAACGAGGGACTTTATTGAAGCGACGTGCTGGAGAGTCGGCATGCTGACCTTTGCCTTTTTAATGCCCCCCCCTTGGGGTTAAACGGCTTCTCTTACTGGAACGAAGCAATCAATGGACAAAAGCAGGTGTCACTTTCCGTCCTTTTTGTTGCAGACGCGATAAGTTCATCATTGTGCTCAATCTAGTTGGTCGACATTTTCACAGTTTCGCCTGCAGTGGGTCCTCTATGCGTCTATGTCGAGGACCTGAATGAACGCCGCGGTCGACGGGGGTTAAGTCTCCCTTTACACCACAACCTCAGATCGACTTTCAGCGCCGTCATGGAGATGAGCGAGATCTTGTTCTCGAAGGATCCCAAGCGATTCTTCTAATAGGACAGTAGCTTTCTGTTGTCACGTGTCGTCGTTCTTAATATTCACGTAAACACACTCTAACCTCAGAGTTTAGACTTGGGCGGGATGAACACCTCCCTAACAACCCTATAAAAAGAAATTGGGCCCAGAGGGTGTCTGTTCCCTGACTTAATTTTGCCCAATGATACAGAAGCAAGACCCCACGAGTTTCAGTTGTTCTAAAAATCCCACTGGAGTTCTTGTGGCGTTTATGTTCCAGTCATGTCTAGACTTTGACCGACCGTTTTCTGTCACCTCGGGCCGAATGGCAGCAACATGCCTTCATGAAAGTGTCCGGAAATAGATACGACTTAAAACAGTCGCTTTGAAAAGTCTCCACACGCAACCGGTTGTCCCCTGCAAACACCAGGTGACATTTTGTTCGACAGGATGGATGAGTGTGGATTAAGGTGCAAGGGAGGTTTGAAAACGCCGAGAGGGGTGTGGTTGCACTTGGATGGCGAGGGCGGTGCGAGGATCCTAGAAAAGAGCGTGAGGGCGTGGACCAAGGGGGGCGGACTGACTCAGGTTTCAGCGCTGTTGCTTCCAGGCTTGGGTGGAATTCTAACCCTAACCTCACAAAACTCAATTCCTCCCAGACGAGACACTCAACCGAGCTTCAAGTTCAGGGAATCCTTCCTTCCTGTCCTGTGCCCTCGCATGGATTCTCACTCCATCGACTCTTTTTGGATTTTTTCTTTTTTTTTTTTTTTTAAACCAACCAATCATTTTCGTAACTGCCTCCTCTTTGTCCACCATTGCCAGCTGATCTTTTATCACAACGGAGGAAGTCAAATGTGATGACTCAGGAAGTTTTCTCACGTGGCGGCAGTGTTGCCTCTGTAGACCTCCAGGCTGGGAATTAGACAGCGGATGCTGCAACCTCTTCGCCTCCTGAGACTGTACGTGTCAGCTGGTGCGTCATCACAGCAAAAGTCACCACACTTAAGGGCAGACATGGTGCCGAAGAACAACGAGCAGCTTGTGTTGACTCGAATCGTCAGGAAACTCAATCGGCTTCTTTCCTGTCTCTCCACACATGCAAGTGGGGCTATCTGAAAATCAACTTGTCGGATTTGCGAATCCCGTCCAAACTGAAGCAGAAAGGGAGAAGAACAACAGCCCGGATGAAAGTTGCGCCGGCTGCAGCTTGGAACTATTTAAATCCTCATCATGGAATCAAAATACATCTGACGGACCTGCGATGCTGAAATGTTTAGAATTAAACATTGTCTCTCCGCTTAATCCCGTACGACGGAGGATCGTTACTTCCAGTTCCAACCCAAACCCTGGCGAGGATGAGAGGGGATCGGCGACCATCCGACAAACCGGCCAGGTTGTCCCGGGCGCTCAGCTGGCTCAGCGTGTCCGCCCTCTCGCGTCAGAACCAACACCTCTTCCACAGCCAGAACGAGCTGCACGTGGTCCACCACCGGCATCATTCGCACCACGACCGCCACGCCACGAGCGACAGCAACAACGCCGACGACTGGGTGTACCAGCCTCAACACAAGATAGGTTGTTGTTCGTTTCTCCAAAAGATCTACGAAACCACGTGGCATCCACGTTGGTTTTCACCACACAAGCGGACTTTTGTGGACGCTTGCTCTTTAACGGGAAAATGGTGAAGTGGGCCACTGTCTTTTTGCCGCCTGTTGTTCTCCACTTCCTTGTTTTCCATAGAGCGCGTGTGGGAGGTGTTGCTGGGGATTTTAGCGGCGTCGCTTTAGGGGGTCAAAGGCGATAGGTGAACAATGAAGCTTTGTACTGGCGGAAGCAGTGTAGGTGCTGTCATAGCGTGATAGTCTTACAGGATCTGTGGGTGTTTAGTTCTTTCCAGATGTTAATGTCATACATCCCTCGGTATTGGTCTCCTGATTAAACGGCCAAGTCATTGATCCGTTTCGGCGTGCTGTCAGTCGACCCGAGAAGGGAAACTGACATCATAACTTTGACCTCGTTTTGTCGTCATTGGCACTTCGTGTTCGCTCGGATTGGTCTCGACCAATTTGACTCACAAATTGGCTGGCACAAAAAGTCGTCCGTATTGAAATCAATTCAAATTCTCCGACACCAGCGAGGCGGCGGTGTGCGCGTCTGCCGGAGTTACGTGTTAAAAAAAAAAGCATTATGGACGCTTCGCCATGGATGAGAGGAGTGGAATGGAGTCGAGTCGCATTCCATCTTCTCCATATCCATTTTGGTGTCGTCAGGCGATCTAGGCCACAAGATGTCCATCGGCATGAAACCCGTGCAGATAACAAATTGTACAATGTTTGAAGTGCTGAGAATAATCAACAAGTTGGACAGAAGCGATAATAGCTGTCGAGAGCTCTTGATCTTCTTTCCAGATGCTTTTTTTTTTTTTTTGCATCGTCACAATCCTTTGTTAGTCCTCAGTCAATAGATTGGAGAGAAGTGAGCCAAACCGAGACCAAAACTGCAGGTGACCAAAGTCTGACTGGTTTTTGAAGCGTCTGAGTTGGTTCAGAAAAATGCTGACTTATCAATCAAACTTTGTGAGGACAAATGAAAGCAACGTAGTGTAAAACTCGGTGACTAATGATCTGACTCGCAATATATGCAAAGGGGTCATTTTGCATCTAGATTCACGACTGCTGAACGTAAGACCGGACACAGTTGCAGTCTTTTTTTTTTTTTTTTTTTTTTAATACATTTTGATCCCTTGCCAGACAGTGTCAGCGGCAGGTCAGCGTAAAATCTTACACACATACTGAACGCCACACAGAGGAAACGTCGCATACCGATGTTGAAGCTATTTTTAACATCTGGACGACACGCCAGAAGCCATGACAAGACCTTCTGGGCAGCGCTGTGTGTAAATATAGCCCCGAAATGAGCGCCTGTGCCTCGCAAACCAGCAATTTTCACGCAGCGTCTCCAGGCTTGGCTGTTTGGATCCGTCTCCATGGCAACGAATGCGCATGTGAGGAAGCGTTTTTTTGCTCACTGGCTGCGGAACTTTTGGCCCGCCTACCGGGGATGCCTCCCGGCCTACCAGCTGCGAGAAGCGAAAGCAGCTTGTGGAACTGCTGGCGAAGACGCACAAAATGATGAATTGTTTTGCAAAAAAACTATTTTTTTTTTGGGGACTTGTTCCAATATATTCTTAGACTCGGTTTGAACACTCTCACTATATGAGAGGTTAAGCTCCTGGACAACAAGTCAAGTTCCGTGATGAGAACGTGCGCCGGCTTTTAAAGTCTAGGTGAAGAAATAGACGACCCGGTGACGATCGAATCCCTGTCAAGGCAGCTGGAAATTTATGCTTTGCATGATTGCTTCCCAGCATCTTCTTATGTTTATGCGAGCTGCCAGTCAGTGGGGAAGTCATCCAGATTTCTGGCGAGCCGAGCATACAAAACGCCAGCTTGGAGATTGGTGCCGCGTAATATATTTCCGACAGCCTTCGTCCCATGTTTTACACGCGTACGAATGTACGTGGTGTTTTGTGTACGGTATTGTAAGTATTTGGGGCAGCAGCATATTGACCTAAATATTAACCCTACCTTGGCAGCAGCCAGAAGCGGAAATGGTTCCCGCACGAAATGCTTTTAAATGAGATGTTTATGAATTAAGGCAAGGTTATTTTAGGACGCCGAAAAATCAAACAGCTCAGTATTTGAAAGTTCTCCCACTATATATCGCATCATTTTTTTTTTTTTTTAAGTGTCAAACCTTACTTACTACTAACTCGTTCCCCACATTGCCAGCCATTATAAAGCATTTGTCTCGTCCTTTTTTTTTTTTTTTTTTTCCACGATTGTGACACACACCTTTCCACGACCTACCACGGACACATAAACGAAACTTGTACCGCGACAAAAATCAGGCAAGCACTTCCTGTGTGGTCATGTGACATACTCATCCTCCTGTAATGCCGTGCTTCAATCCAGATTAGCAGATGATCATTTTTCCCTGAGGGGAGGATATATATATATGCATGTGTGTGTCTGTGTGTGTGTTTATAAAGCAGCAAGGCCTCATTAAAAGATAGACGAGGAAATCTGCCGATGTGGCCTACAGCCCGGGGAACGTGCCGTACACGCAAAGAACTCCAACATATCAAACGTGTCTAATTCTCTCCTCTCTTCTCTTCTCTTTCATGTGCTGATAACGGTTCCCCTCAATCCAGGTAAGTCACTGCCTTTCTCTCTTTGGCCGCCACGAGGTTAATGTCGCTTTTGGCTGATCCCAGATCAGCCCTACCATCTCAGGTTTAAGCCCGCATGCGAGTGAAATCGCATTACGGCCAGTAAAAGAGAAAAAAAATAAATAAATCTCTCACTCGCATAGCGACTGTTATTTGATGGCAATTTGTAGCATAAGTCCGCACATCCTGATAGCTCGGCATTATTGCGTCTTAACCCTCACGAATGGCAAAAGACATGATGAGAAGGATTACATTTGCGGACATGATTTCAGTTTGCGTGGTCGTCGTTGATTGGCTGTTGGCTCAACACCCCCCCCCCCTCCGACCCCCCAAAGTAGGCTGACGCTGCTTTAACCGACCACACTTTATCATTTTTTGCCGCTGTGTAAAATAACAACGCGTTCGTTACAGTTGATGATGTGCAGCACACTCGATGAGATAAGATGGCGGCTAACGCTCCGTTTTGAGAACGACGACTGCGTTTTATCTACAGCAAGTCTTGTCAGATGGAATGTGTACAGTTTTCATGTCCTGTACTTGAAAATAACAAGAATTAACAACAAACACTCAAAGTATTCATTGGACAGCGGCCCTTTGCATCCATCCGTCCTCCAACATCCTGGAATTGGAACGGTTGATACTCGACGATGGAAAGCCATCGAAATGATATAATGCGACGATTCAATAAGTACCCTTTGCGCCGCCAGCAGATTTGTTGGCAAATTGAATTCCAAATTCCATTTCTCTTGCTTGGCTGAGCGAGAGCCCGTCATCCGGCAGACCTCTGCTTTGTTAGGCAGCAGCAGGCTTCTCCTCGATTGGTGCGTTGTCATTTAAAAACTGTTTTTTTTTCTTTTTACACACATAACTAGCGACATCTGGTCTTGGCAAACCTGTCACGGCCTGCAAGCAATAACGGGGCTGGGATTAGCGCGCTCACCACTCAAACACGTCGACTGCACTCAAGCTGTCTTTCATAAAGTCTGCCAGCAGCGTCCCGATAGCGCTATCAGACGGACCGTACTGTACCAAACAAAAACATGGACTCGTTTCGAGGCACGGAAGCTGTTGGAACTGCAGCGCCGCCTTGTCGCTTCCTGTAAATGTCATAACTCAGTATCCAAAAACTTGATGGATGACCTAAAAAAACTAAAAGAGTCAGTCCATGTGAAAGCCATTAGGGAACCTTCATTGGAAATCAATGGCTCTTTGTTTGGTGTGGATCTTTGCTCATGCTCGTTGACCATTTGAGATGTTACGGGATTGACGGTCGCCGCGTTTGGCACTTCGGACGAGGATGAGCTTGTCGCCGCTCCCGCGTGGGCCAAGTGATTATATATGATTTGGCGGCATGCGAGCTGTCCACATTGCCAAAAAAAAAAAAAAAAAAAAAACACAACCTCTCGCATACACGGACAGGACAGTTGTATCGACCGTCACAACTGTGTCGTTTTGGCTACTCAACAGCGCTTTCGGCAACGGAAAACATTTTCAAAAGGGTCCCAAAGTGAATGTTTTTTTTATAAAAATTTCATTACATAAAGATTGAAAAATGTTTTACCTTGTGAGTAGGCATAACAGCTAAATGCCGGTGCAACATGTTTGCGTTGAGCTCCGGGCTCCACAAATTGACTCTAAAATGTATTCAACACTTTTTTCCAATTAAACACACTTTGTAGCAGCGTTCAAATTTGCCAAAAGATCTCCTTTTTTTTAACGATCGCTTTGGATTCACGTGAATCAATTCCTTATGGTTTATTTTTATTTTCTTACTTCTTGTAAGAATGCAAAGAAAAATACAAGCTCCGTGTTTATCTTCTCAACAAATAATAGCGTGCAAATTGCCATTAGGCAAGTCTGATGTGGTTCAGTAGCGATGAGAGACGCACAAATACGGGTGGAGGTTGGGGGGGGGGGGGTTGCAAAGCAGTTTCCTGCGGTGGGGAAGTTGGCGTGTTGCCGCTCGTGTGTGACTGGAGGAGGGGGAGGAGTGGGAGGGCGACGGCACGGGCAGAGCCGAAGTGTCAGTGTGTCGGCTGCGTGTGTGCGTGAGGACCGAGCGGCGAGAGCGAGGAGGCGGAAGCCGTTTGTTTCTTGTGGAAATAAGTCAGGAGGAATGTTCTGCTTGAGGGGTAAGTGTCCGCAATGTTTTTTTTTTTTTTGTTTTTTTTTGCATTGGGTGTGTGATCGGCGGGAGGACAAAGAAAAGTTGAACTCCATCCCTCCTTTGTTGGAAACTCACATATGTCCGAGCGGTTTCCTCTCCTCAATATCCTCCCGCTCCGTTTGAATCCTGACTTTGTACTTCTTCGGTCCCGTTCGGGTTCCCTGAGTTGTTTTTGGTGCGAAAATAATAATGAAATAATCATGTGCACGTGCCATCTTGCGAAAGTGGCCGCTTGAAAGTGCAGCATAAGCAAAACCAGTATGACTTTTTGTGCTTTCCTCGCACTCACCGCTGGCTTCGACAACCTCCTCATCACCTCTGAAGAATGCATGTGACGTCATCGCCTTGGATAGAGATTTTTAATATTTGCCCTACTTTGCAATTTTATTAAAAGCGAGTGTCAAAACTTATCTTCATAGCGGACCACATCGTAGTTCTGTTTTCCCCCTTTGTTCCGTAATGATTGCAAAAATCACAAAAAAAAGTAGCATCGCCTAAGACTTGGGGTGGAATAACCACAATTGTTACTTTAGAATAACACGACTCAAGTAAAACAGTAGTCCTCCAAATCATGACTTGAGTGAGACGAAGTAAGTATTCAGTGAGGAAGAAAAAAAAAAAACTGTGCTACAGAGATGTCTTCCTTATGGAACTAATTCTCGTGTTGCCTGCTTTCAAAAGTGATTAAACAGTTGGACTGTTTGGGGTTGTTTAAAATAAATAAATAAAAAAGCACTAAAACACAATTGACACTTGGAATTTCCACACCCAGTAATAGAAAGGCCAACAAATCACTCTGCAAAGGTCCTCGAAAAGATTTTTCCCATAAAATTGTCATGGGGGAAGAAGACACGTAATTCCTCTAAAGTCATATGAGTCGTTCTTGACAGAGGATAAAGAATATATGCCTGATGTTATGTTTGAAGATGTCTGCAGTATTAATCGCGTAATAGAACCCAAAGAATTTTCTTCAAATTCCCATCGCTGACCAATCCCGGTTTTAAGCGTCTTGCTGCCAAGACGACCTGACCCAGATCCTGTCCCTGTCATGGTTGCCAGAGATGCAAATTGCTGGCCTATGTTATGATTTAAACAAGCCCCCAGCCCCCAATCCGAGCCAAGTCAAGCCCTCATCCAGCCCCGGTCCATGTTCTTCGGCAGCCAGCTGACCACATATCCCCGCGGCAGCCTTGAGTTTTTGGCCTAAGCTTCTTTACGCTTGTTGACACATGCTCTTGATGTGGCTTTTGGACGTTACGTAAGGAACTTCTTCCTCCTAAAGCCCCCAAGTTGGAACGTGATCAGACAATGAATCCATCGTTTGTTAAGGTCACTCGGGTCTCGTCTCAAGAGCGAACGTAATTCTTTGCTAATCAACAGCCACATGTTTCATTGCCATTACTTGTCATTTGATGAAATACGATGGTGGTGGGCGGTATTATCGGCCCAAAAAACTATCGCTGCTGTAAAACAGGACAAATGTACAGTACATGAGGATCTGAGTGTAATTCATCAATGTGACCAGTAAGGGGAGCAACTACACTCTAACTCAGGAAATTCTTAACTGTGGTGAACAGGGTGCGTTTTTTTGGTGGCTTTTTTTTTTTTTGCCGGTGTGCAAGGAAGAGAGGGTACCCCAAACTACTGAAATGTCATTTATTTGTCAAGGGTGATCACTAAGCATACCCGTAGACTCCTTCCAAAGCTCCCTCGTTAACACGTACCTGCGCTCCACGCCTGGAGCGAGGCCGCGCCCGACCTGACCCTCGGCGTGCCCTCTGACCTGGCGGGTCGCCATGTTGACGGATGCTCCCACACTCGCCGTGACAGGCCGCCTTTCTTCTACAGAGACGATGAAGAGAGTTTTGGCAGCGTTGAGTGTCTGCAACAAAGCCGGGAAACCTTTGTCCTATTGGTGGGCAATTCGGTTTTTGCTGTGGCCTAAACGCTATCACAGGCATTGACCTCCATTGACTATGTTCACCCCCTCTGTGTCCGACACCACTGGCACAAAGTCTTGCTTGTCATTGTTCCACCTGCCATTTTCTTCCTATCGGCTAGCCAGACGACATCTTCGCTCAGTGCTGCTTCTTGTCAAACCGCATCAAAGATGGGCTCAATTGCAGTCCCACAGCTCATCACGCTTCAGTCATTCTTCTGATGCTAGTTGAATTGCGGTCCAAAATATCAAAGATATTTTGATACTGAACGTTCTCTTGTGATCATCTCTGTCTTTTTTATTGGTGAAATGTTTCCCGTACCCGTTTGAAGTTTCGACGGGGGTGAAGTTTTCGGCAAAACAATGGTCGTCTCCCTGCGGGTGAGTGGATGACTAAAACCCAGCATGCAGGTGCTTCTCGTGCTCCATTGGGATTCATGTGCAGCCATGGTTACCATTGTCCCTCTTTGCTCAAAGCCTTCCGCTCTCGTCCTCCCTATCAACCTCCCGACTCTTACGCACTCAACACGTGGACATTCTCTTGCCGCAAAAATGCATTTTGACGTGTCTGTCAGGCGTCAGCGCTTGCATAACTCGTCATAACTCTCCAGGCTGCTAATAGCGATGCACTGCATGACCCGCGAGGTGTATCCGTTTAGAAGCTGCGGTTTGCCCATTATGGTTTGTATTTGCACATGTGCAAGCAGTAGTTTTGGCTGACTAATCAGCTTGCGTGTATTGGCCGACTCGACACTGTGGAAATGCTAACCATGGTTAATGGCTCCTTTAGCCGCTGGCTATCCGCTGCTGAGGCTTTGGGTGGATGGCAGCCAACCATGGACAACCAATAAGAGAGAATAGGGTTCACGTTTAGGTCTTAAAAACTCTTGTGATTAGCTTTTTTTTGTACCTGCAGATAGACCTTGAATTTCCATTCCAGTGCAAAATACTCAAGATGACCAATACTGTACTTGTCTTTTGTAATAAGACTGATCTGAGAGAGGCAGAACGGTACCAGGTAACAGGCAACAATTAGCAAACGGTCCGTGGAATCCGTTGCCCGGCCCGGTTCGTTGTTGACTACACACATATAAGGATTTCTCATTGTAAACATTGACTTAGTTTCACATTTACAGTGGTCGGCCCATTCAAGATCACTTAACACACCCCACACCAAAAGATACTCGCTCAGGATTATCGTTCAAAGGCAGCCAACAATCTGACTTTTTCTGGAAATGAGTGAAGTTGCTTCATTTCTATTACTATTCTGCATGATTTCCTTCTGCATTTGTGATTTGTTATCACCACTAGAGGGCGAATCCCCCCCCACCCAAGCGCTACCTAGTAATTCCAGAACTACACCCCACTAACCAGCTGCCCACATCCTCACCTATCACGGTGGATGCCAGCGCCAGTCACAGTCTGATGGTGATCCATTCTGTTTTAATCCGCTGTGTGTGCATCTGTCCGTGCAAAGGTGTCAGGTATTAATTCACGGCACCCATCTGTGACTCACATGGCTACAATTACACTTTTTTAAGGGTTGCCATAACAGGTTGTTTTGTCCACTAACAGCCATTATTTTGTATCTGACATCACCTGGGTGTATGTAGTCAGTAACAACAGCAATTCACATGACATACCAGTTAGTATCATTTGTGTACCATCTGACAAACAAATGGCAACCCAGTTTTGAGGCAGTAGCTAATTACCACCAGTCTGGTGTCCATCTGTGTTGAGTGCGTTCTACTGGAGACGAGGCTGGATAATCTGGGTTTACAGATTACATGAGCAGTGTTGAGAATCAGAGGAATTGGGGAGAGGCGGGGCGGGGATGCAAGGTTCTGGACTATGACGAAGTTCATTCTTAAATTGACGAGCAAAGAGGACTGCTGACTTGCTTCAAACGTGCCTCTGTTGGAGGCACTGATGCATGGCTCTCTGGATTTATAAATATTATTTTAGGTCAATTGTCCGTGATATGTTCAAGTTGTTTAAAAGTTTGGTTTAAAACATGTTTTGTTCTCAACCCCATTTTTGATATCTGGATTTTTGTGGTGATTTTTGAGATTCCAAGGTGTCAAGAGCCAGCCAGGATTCTCTGATAGTCTACTGTTAAAATAATTGTGGTGACAATTTTTTTTGTGGAAATTCAATCTTGTAATCTAAGGCCTCCTTTGTCAAGCAAATCAATGCAAATCAATAGGATCCGCTGAGAGAGGGAACGGTAGGACAAAAACTGTAGGAGGAGGGAGAGGAGGAGTCCAAGTTGGGGGGGCATTGGGTCCCTGGCGAGTTACAAAAACTCCCAACCAGCACGCTCACAGCCACCACCTCAAGTGGAGGCTCCAGATTGAGAGGGAGAGAGAGGGAGGAGTTGGGGGGTCTGCATAGCCCAAGGGAGGTGGGTGATAAGGTTTTAGCTGGGGATGATCACATATGTGCACTGCCTCTCTTCGGCGCCGGTGGTCAGCTGCTGGCACAGAGCCTGCTATGAGGACCCCCCTGGCGAGAGGCAAGCGCCGTTCTCCTTCCAGCCCGCCAACAAGATGGGGAACCGCATCCAGTCGGAGGCCTTCCCCAGCGCCCGGCCACCCAGGAATGAGGGCTGCATACGCAAACGTCTGCTGTCCGTGTCCAAAGTCCACCAAAAACCCGACTCTCTCTGGACACCTAAACCTCTGCTTGGATCCGTTGTTAAAAGCCCGTCAGGGAAAACTCAAACCTTCCATGATGACAAAGGTACAGTCCCCAGAGGCTAAGTGGTTGAGTTTGGATACTGGGTATCATCCAGTCATTTGTTGTTCGTGCCAGTAGACATTTAAACCAGAATTACGGATTTCTGTGAGGATTATTATTAGCCTGAAATTGGATGGTATGAGTAGATGAGTAGAACCAGTAGTAGTTCTAGCACATGTTTAACCTGAATTTTAGAGTTCTTTGAACATCTTTGAACATTGAGTATAGCGACTATGTTGACTTTATCGTCCAGACTTTTGACGGAAATTACAGTAGACGTTTAACCTGAAAGACCCGGTGATTATAGTTCTGTGGCTGGAATTCCCAGCGGGGTGGCAGTCTCCGTTAGCCTGACCTTTGTGTTTACGACAAGAATGATTGTAGTATTTGTCCTGGCTGGGTGTACTTAAGTCACCTGAGTTGTTGTTCTTGCATTTATTAATCACACAGTGTGTCACAGTGGCGAGGTGGCTTGAGCTCTTCCCCAAGCCAGTGTTTGTCTCTTCCCATTAGGTGATTTCCATCCCCCTGGTCGCCTAATGATCCATGCCTTCTGTCTCATGTCGTGTGTTGAGTGGCGTGAATCCAGATTGGCTTTGTGACCTCTGACATCAATGGTCTTTGGTTTGGCATTGTTGGCGTCAGTCCTTAAGAATGAAGTTGATGATCCTGCGGGAACCGGTGCTCATGCAGAATGTCGACTGTTAATTCAACATCACATTGAATTATATAGAAGAGTAGGTTCTGATTGTGTTTCTAATGTCCAGTGTTAGGTACCGTACACACGCAATATTTCAGTCCAGCCATATCCATGGGGTTGCTCTCCCGAGGGGCCACTTCTTGGGAACCGGACAAAAGCTTACAGCTGGAGGTGATGGTTCTGGTATGAAAGGAGGTCGAGGGGTTGACACATCTGGGTCACGAAGGTGCCCCACTTTTACCTCTGCAACTCCATAAAGGAGCCATCGAGCAGCCCACTTTTTAGAACCGCAACTTCAACTTTGTTTCCCCCTTCTTTTGCTGTAGACTACTTGGTGAAGTCTCAGACAATTCTTTCTTCCTGTGCATTTAGCATGACAGAGCGCTCATAGGCGGGCACGCTCCATCCTCATGCCCGCTTTGGCTAACGTGTAGTGACAGCTCACGATGCCGCCGCACTGAGTACACTATTGTCCCAGCTCTTTAGGTGGAATCAGGCGTCACGGTCACTTTGTGCTCACGCCCCGTTGAACAGACGGATTTCCACCCACAAAAAAAGAGATTTGCTCCCGATATCCTTTTATTTAACGCACAACTCTTTTGGTTCTGCTGCAGTGGATAGGAACTGTGACAGTCAGTTTAAAGGGTGGAGCAGGTGTTGGACCAGACCCAGCCCCCTCCTGCCTCTTAATCCTTTAGAGGGACGGCAGGTTGAGCTATCGACCAATCACTGCCAATAGCTCCCAGGGGTAGAGCACCTGTGGGACCTCACAGAGTAACTAGATGAGAGCAAATGAAATGGAGAGTGTGCGTTCAAAATCGTGGGGGCTGGAGTTGTGTTTTGGTCTCTCAATGAGCAATAATGCCAAATTTGGTCAACAAAATATTGACATCATTGGATAAAATATATCATCATCACTAGTACAGAACCTGGCCTAATCCTTCATTTGCATTTGGAAGGACACTCCACAACAAAAGTTCTTTGTCTTGTGAACAAAAAGAAGCGCTCCACGAGGAAGTTTCTTATCCCCTTCCTCAAAAACATTCAGTCAGGGATTTCAAGTAACGCACACACTGTAATTATTTAGCTGCCTTCCTGCAGTGACTCACGAAAAGTAAGCGTTCACCCCCCCTCAAATAGTCGGTTGGTGGAACAATGGCGAAGAGTGCATGACACACAGCATAATGAGGAGATTCCACACTCAGTTTGTAGAACGGGGGTCCGAGGGGGTGGTTGATAGTGAGAATCATTCAACTGTAAAATTGTGTGCTCTGTCAAGGCAACGTTGTCTACATAATTCTGTTTTCCCCTTCTTTAACTCGCACCTTTTCATTAAGACAAACGTCCTGTGCATGTCTGAACGCTCTCTGCTGTCAAGTGCGTTTGGACACTTGAACAGTTTTTGGTGCTTAATTGCAATCTGTGCCTCTAACAGACAGGCACAGGGGCGTCTCTCTGATCTTGTTAGAAGCTTAATGGATGGTTAGCGACTAAACAGGCGCAACTGCTCCATCACGCTAAACCAAATCAAGGCGCCATTGACAAAGGTTGGGCGCTAATTGAGTTTGGTGAACTCTCTGCAGGTCCTCTGAGGTTTTAGAAAAAAAAATTGCATGATGGCTTGAAATTTCTGCAGGTTGCCCACCCCTCGGCGAAATGTAGCGCTTGTTGGTGTTGCGAAGCCATCAAATTATTTCAAATCCGAGAAAAAAACAGCGTAGTTAACAAGAAGCATTGATGGAACATCAATCTCTGGTGCATTGTCATTCATCATAGCTCTCGGCCTCCCCCCATCCTGCCTTCGCTTAGACCGAGTACTCCTCAAGGATCCCAATCAGCTGGAGGTTCCATTAAACTAAGGAGAGCCAAGCAAAGCCTTTAAAAAAAAAAGAAGAAAAAAAAAGCTCATGAAAGCTCACGTTCCCCCCGTTGAGAGTGATTAGAAAAGGAACAAGTGAGCGGGTGGAAAGTGATTTAAAGAGGCTCTCCAACATTTCTGTCATTATGAGTAATCTTCTCTATGGCAACGTCTTTTTTTTTCATGAGCTTCTTTGTAGAAAACAGGACAGGGGAAAGTGTTAAAACTAGGAGAAAGCTAAATCGTTGTCACACGGTGTTTTGATTTGATGTCCGCGTCTGCTCCCTTCCACCACCAGGTGGCGATACAACACAGGCAAGCCACAGCTGCCTATTTATTTAATTGCAAAACTGACACAAATGAATCTTTGCGTCACAATTTATTCACACATTGACGCAGACTCAGCTTTACCCAAGACAAAAACACACGAGGTGTCACAGGGAATTTCATTTTGGAATTTCAGACTGCTTGTCTCCCTTGAGACTCATTAAAAATATCTCCTTTATTACATTGCTATGTGATAGAAAGGGAGGGGGGTGTTGAGATGGATAGGCCCAGGGAAGGAGGGAGTGATTTATGAAAGAATGAAGCTGTGGAAGGGAGGAGGGGCTTAAGTGGATTTTGGGGCTCTCCTCGTTTTCCCCAGGCAAGGTTTCAGTGCAGGATTAGCACGATGGGAAACTCCTTTGAGCGCATGCATGTGCAAATTTGTCCACACATCTGTGTTTGTTTTTGATATTACGGCCAACACACTAGCTTCAATGGCTGCCCTAATCCTAACTACAGAACAAGTTCCAATTAAAATGTGACATACTGGTACATTTCAATATTCTATGAAAGGTCCTTTTTTTTCAGTACTCCAAAAACTCACTCGGGACACTTTTCATGATCCGACAGACAGGGGATGTAAACCAAATGAGCAAAGCCACGTGCAGTCATGCGTTGTGGACTGATGACACCGATCGATGGCGCCCACCAGAACTTGCGACCGAACCAGCGCCGCCAGCCTCATCAGGTCTAGCCCACTTCCTCGGAATTAGCAGCGGCCGCTCAATTAGTCATGTGAATTACTGATTGGGGGGGTTCAGTATTATAGTATGCAGCCTCTCACCCACCATTTGTGGGAGTGACCCACTGAGAAATGAGGTGTAAATGCAGAAAGTAGGTCAAATGCTGCCGTGTCAATTAGCTTGTCAGATTGGAGGAAGTGCAGATGAACACGCATACATGCACGTTATTGTTGCATGGGGGTTTAACCCATTTCCTATTGACACCCCCACGTCAGCCCCCCCACTTAACTATGATGGAGGCTAGCCCCAGGTGGCTTGTTGCAATGTGCCTTTGAGCTTCTTGAGGCACTTAACCAAAATGAGCTCAGGGTATCGACGGGCTTAGGTCGAGAAAAACCCTCGACTTGCAGGTCACTGTTGCTCTTGGCATTGTTTATAAATATTCTTCCAAAAATTTCATTACCTGTTTGGGGGTCCGAAGACACAAAACTCACTCAGTTGTGTCCCCCAAAGAATTAGCCGAAATTGGGTGCATGTCTATCATTGCGGGACGCGTCAAGGTCCCATGCACAAAATTGAACAGGAAGTCGGCCCTTGTAGTTTGAAGCCACTGTTTTGTGTTAAGTCTCGTACTTAAACTAACTCTTCCTCGGGTTCGGGAACTAGTACCAAAACATAGAAACCCCAATCCTTGGGAATTCATCCAAAAGATGCCAGTCGCAAGCACGTATCCTCGAGTCAAAAGGGCACTTCCATTACATTGCATTTCATCTTGCAGCTCTAGTTATTACTTTCATTTAGATCATTAGAAGTAAGTCAAGTAAGTCCTCTCGTTCAGTTAAATGTGGCCCAATCATGGTCCATGGTGTCATACTATATAAATGTATATATACATATGTGCATTCACAAACCAAAGTGAGAGGAGCCGATGAGCTATGTAGGTCGGGACATACTTCATATTCCTGTGCATTGAGGCGTTTGCATCCACCTATAGAGCTAGAGTGTTGTGCGTGATTAACTCAGTTGTTCCGTAGAAACAGCTGGAGGCACACCCTTGCCCGGGAACAATAACATGTACGTCTACACGCACAAGGAAGTGGAGAGGTGGCCCATTTTACGGTCATCAATATATCAGTGACACACTCTCTCAGTATGCCTCTAAGTGGATATCGATCTCTGGAAGGAAGAAGGTCTTTGAGTCAATATTAGATCAGACAGCATGGCTCCACGGCAATGACCTCATCCAAGACACTGCTGCCATCTTTATTATGTTTTCTTGGAGTTCATTTGAGTTTAGCGTAGCGATGAGCGAACCTCAGCGTTAGGGATGGGAGCGTTGGCTATCGTTATCAGTCCGATAAAAGCCTCATTTTAATGTAATCGGCCATCTTGGAGGCTTCCGATACCAGTCAGGATACTGAGGGCAAAAACAAGTGGCATCTCCAGTTTAAAGCTCAAACTTTTGTTCGCTCTTCTGATTCCATCAACACAACTGGGGCAGCATGCGTGAGCGTTGTCCGGGGTGTCTCGCTTTAGGATTTAAAACTGCGTTGCAAGGGACGGCAATGGGCGACTAGCGACCAATCCACTTTGCACACAACGCTCTGTAAGCACTAAGAGACGGCGCAAACAAATGAGGCCTCTCATAAAACGTGCGCTGTCAACAGCTGTTGACAGTTTTAATGGCGACCCTGCTGTAAAAGTTGCCCTGGTGAGCGAGCATTTGGCAGTAACGCACCTTCCAGACAGTCTGAGCTGCTTGTCGCTTGCTTTGGAATATTTGCTGTACAAGGAATGACCCGATCAGACGGAACGTGCTGTAGTTTAGCACTGACCTACGCGAGCGCAGTCGCTACTGGTCTATAAATCACTGAATGGTTTATGTCCGGAATACATTAAAGAAATGCCGATTGGATATGAACCTATTTGAGCTCTGAGGTCCGCAGACTTGGCTCAGTTAGTGGAGGCCAGAGTTTAAAGTAAACTTGGTGAAGCTGCATTTAGCCGTTATGCTGCACACAAATGGAATAAGATGCCAACAGAAGTGAAGTCAGCCCTGAGTGTAAATGCTTTTAAGTCCAGGTTAATAAAAACTTTGCTCCGTTCTCATACCTTTGATTAAGGTCCTCTAAACATTTTTAAATCTCATTTATTCTTCTTTTAGTACATTTTGTAAGCTATTTCGCTTTTCTCTGATTTGCTTTTGAGTGTTAACTGTTGTTTCGCGTAAATACTTGTTGGTGTTGTGTCTTTGCTTTTGTGAAGCACATTGAGTTGCCTCTTGTAAGGTAACGTGCTAAAAAAAATGCTATACTCGAAATGGCCACCAGGGCGGCAGCATGACAGATGACACATTTTTGTGGTTAGCCATGCAGCAGGTCACGTGAACGCGTGGACATATTTGCCGTAATAAAGAAACGTAACAGGTGGGCTGACTATCAGGAAGCTTAAATTTCAAAGCGGCTCCCTTGAGAGCGGCCGGGTCGGACGCAGGGGCAAAGACAATTAGGCGTGACCGCCAACTCCTCAGAGTCTTTGCGGGGGTATCTGTCTGGATGGCGCCTCACCTTGTTGTGTGTATCGACACTCTCATTTATCTGTCTCCCACCTGTCCTACATCGTGTCTTCCGTGCACTTCTCTCGCTTCAAGCCTTTATCGCCATTCGATGCCGCGCAGCAAAAAACGGCCTCCTCCACGTCAAAGTGACAATTTTGCAGCCCGTCTGTTTTCTTTTTGTCCTTCTCGAGTTTGCTCTCGATACAATCTGTCGCATTGTCCCTCATCCCGCTGGCTGGGGCGGAGGGAGTGTTTGATGTCGCTAGCAGCACCTCGTGTGAATAAAACGCAATCTGTCCGGGACGGCACCACCGCTTGCAGCACACCAGACATCCACAGTGTGTTACAGACGCAACGTCTGACCGCACACACAGCGGGAGAGTTTTTGGGTGTCAGAAAAAGGTCACTCCGAAGAGGAGGAGGATGGTGGATGGGGAAAGGGGCGGGGCTGTGAATGTGCATTGGCCGGGAACTTTACCCCATGTTAGAATCATTAACAGCGTCATTACGGGTTGTTGACTCAGCCTCGCCCGCCGCCACTTGTTGGCCTTCTGTGTGTGTCTGATGTGCTCGGTCGGGTGAGAGTGGCTGTTTATTTAGGACTCAGGTCAACTTTCACCCCCCTTTTGCTTTTCAGTATGAAAACAAAGAGAAATACACGAGTTGTAGTTTGCTTGCTGAATGCTAATTCATTTCAACGGGGAGTGGGGGGGGATGGCGTGAGGCACAAACTGAGCATAGCGACTTCGAAACGGTCACGACGGACCTCCCGGAGTATGTCAACTTTTTGCGACGTCACGCATCACGACTTGTTAATTAGCGTCGGGCCTAGCGTTGCTTTTGCAAGCTGATTCACAAGCAATCAGCCTTGCGTTTGCCCAGCAACAGCCAATAGATTATTCATCATACGAGAACCAAAGCGATCGGGTTCCCTATGCCCCTCCCCTCCCCCCCTCGAGGCTTCGCTTTCATTCATCGCATTGCCATAGAAGACGGGACGAGGGAGTTATCGCGGCCCTTCTGAATAATAAATATCTTTTTACAGAGAAGGGCTTCATTTTGGACTTGCAGGAGAAGCCAGGGTGTTGCAAATAGGCGAGTGGCTTTCTGGAGTACTTTGAGTATTATCTTGTATTGTGTAATTTACTCAACAATCCGTCATAAAAAAAAACGTCAGTTTTGGAAAATGACGCCCCCGGCGCCCATTTTTATTCAGTCTGCACACCCGCTGAAAAGCACTCGAGAGCACTAAAACACGTCTTTCGACTCCATCACGTGATCGCTTTGAACTACTTGGAAACATACGGACGTGCAAAGTGTCCACACGTGCCTGACAAAGTACCTGCTCCTTTTTAGCCTCAGCTTATTTCCAGCCGGCAGACTGGCAAAGTGCCGGAGCCAGACAATCCTCAAATGAAACAAAAAAAAGGCAGACTTGAGGAAGGGGGGAATTTGAGAGAAAATCAATGCACCCAATGCGTCGGAGAAAGAAGAAGAAGAACAATTTGTTGGAAGGACGAAGGTTGCAAGCTTTAACATTAGCGGATCAGGTCCAGTTGAGAGGTTTTTAGGGGCTCGGCTTAGCTCGGTTCGCTTCAATCCAATTAGAAAAAAAATCAAAGCCAGCCACACTTTGCGGATTGATCTGGCCTCGCGATGCAAATTCCGTCGTCATCACAGCGAATAGCGCTGCGAAATCGCTCAATAATTTACGCCAGCTCTCCTTGTTGCTTCTCCGTCTGATGTTGTCTCGCCGAAAGACAAAACGATGATGTCGCCCGTGGGCCGTTACGCGACCGTTCCAACGGTAATGATGATCATTAATTCAAGCTGATCCGACCGTATTTGTCGTTTGTGGAAAATTATTCTTATTACTGCAGCCTACTGAAGCGTCTCAATGTGTACTCAGACAATCTGTTTCTATTATACTGCCCCTTTCATTTGATCATTCCTAACTATTATGCAACTGAAAAAAAAATATTAGTGACTAAAGTTAGAAACCCCGCACGTAGCTGTTGCTCAAATCCTGCATTGTTGGACTTCAGGCACGTCGACAAGAGACGTTTGATTGGGCTAACGACATAAAAATCAATAAATGTTGTGTGTTTTGCATGTGAAGATGACAAACTGCTGACCGGGCACATGTGTATAATCCTGGAGGTGGCCTACATTTGGGCGTGAAGTGGTTGACCTTTCTGTGTCTTTGTATATGCGTGTGTGCGGGTGTGTGTAAGTGCGAGAGTGAACAATAGGCTCTCTAATGACTGCTCCTAATACTGTACACGTGCCGCGCACAAGCCAGCCAACCAAAACACATGCCACAGGATTTGTCGTACCTCCGCATGGGAGGCCAGACCAAATATATGGTGTTATTATTTCGTTTAATTGAAATAATAAGGGAAAAAAGAAACAAGTCATTAGTCAAGCACTGTTAAAAATGATGGCATAAACATTGATTTTAAAAGTGTCTTGGAATTAGGAATGGCCGAGTATCGTTACCAGGTATCGGTATCGGTCCAATACCGGTATTATGTACTCATGAAGGCTGCTGACAGAAGCCGCTAAGCGTTCAGGCCCAAAAAAGCTGACATGGAGTAAATCCTCCTTCCCCGTAGTTGGCGCTACACTACAGCGGTTGGACTCGTGCTGGTATCCGTCTGGAAAAAAAAAATTTGGTATCGGACAGTTAATCGAGTTCTTGTCAACAGGACAAAATGTCTGGCAAGCAATCATACCAAACGGGTTCTGTGCGCTGAAAGGGCGACATGTTCAAAGGCAGGGGGAGGGCGAGTGGAGGGCCACAACTTCAAGGATCATTTGCAGAGCCATTCAAGCTCTTGTTGCGCGAGCCCAGCCTGGCCCTGACCCGACACCCTCCACCCCACCCTCTCCCCCTCCAACCAGACAACAGTCTCCTACCATTTGGCTTGAAAAGAAATCCGCTGGCAGGAGGAGGGGCTGTGGAGGTTTTTACAATGGGAGACTTGCACGTGATCCACATTCATGCGGCTCCCACAAACAAAGTGGCGAGCGTGGAATACTATTCTGAAGCCAAATACGCAAATCGACATTTTCAGGGTTTGGCTGCTTGATTGTAACGCCTCCAGTTTTTTTGGGGGGGGAAAACTCAGCCCCAGTTTAAATAGCAACATGAGTCTCAAGAAGTCACTTTGAAAAGACACAGGAAGTTGGCCGTTTTGGTTTGAAGTGACTGTCAGTTTGTGAATTTTTGCATCACCGCCAAAAAAATGTAAATCTGTCCCCGACACCAGTTTCGATAAGCAACGCAAAATTGAGTACAATGACAATAAAGGGATTTCGGATTCTGATTCTGATGAGTAAACCCACAAAAAAGGTTGCAAGAAGCAATGTAATTTTTTACTTTTAAGCTCGTTTAGATCTAGTCGTCTTTTTTTTTTTTTCTTTTAGGATTGCCTGGAAGGCTCTTACGGTCAATTTTTGATCATCATCGTCATTATCAGCTTCACAAATCGGTCTGGCTGCGGGATTATTTCGACGCATTGGCGTTGACGATGTTGGCGGACGAGATGAGTGGGAGTTGCTGCTCGGACTCCTTGGTAACCAAAATGCATTAGCAGAACAGAGGGGCCGGTCCCATGCCCCTCCCACCGGGGTGTGTGTGTGTGTGTGTGTGTGTGTCCGGGGACCGGACCGCCTCGGGGTGGAGTGATGCTGGCGATGGCGGCGGCGCTAGGGGGGGGGCGAGAGAGAAAGAGAGAGAGAGTGAGCTCGAGAGTCGGAGTCGGATTGTCAGCAGCGGACACTCGCGCGGAGCGATAATGTGAGCGCTGAGCGTGCGTCTTTTCTTTCTGTTTTGGATTTTATCCTAATTGTGGCGTCATGGTGTTCATCGGGACCTCGCTCAAGTCGCTCATTAAGTACTTCAAAAGCAAAGGTAACGTGAAGAGTTTTTATTTGATTTGATTTTTTTTCCCTCAGGCAATATTGCAACTTTATTCTGGTTGCATTGACTTTTTCTTTTTTTTTTTTTGGCATTTATTTGATTTCATCCTTGTCATATTGCAATTTTAGTTTACAAGTGTTACGCCATTTTTTTTTTTTGCTTGAAATATTTATTTTTAATAATGTGACTTAATTCTCGTAACTAAGATCTTAGGTAATTCTGTAAGAATTTTTTTTTATAGTTTTTCTTTTTACAAAACTATACATGCAAAACTACAGCTTTATTCTCACTGCATACCATCGCAAAAGTACTTCATTCTGGTCCTATTTTTGTTGTTTTTCTTGTGACATTGGTGTGTTTTCATCACATCGCAAAACTTATCTGCATTTGGAGCAGTTCCAACATTAAAAGTGAGCAAACTTCAACCTACATTTCCGTTTTCACTTTCAACAATTTTTAATGTGCACGCTAGCGTAATATTGTATAAATATTATGATGATGATATTGAAGATTTATGCGGTCCGAAGAGAGTGAGCAGTATTAAGTGGACACTTGACGCACGTGTGGATGGATGCTCAGCCGAGTTCCAAGCCGCTGGTGGCGGATTTAATCGGAGGCCTATTTATAGCCCCGAAGCCGTGTTGTCGATTATTAGCTCGCATGCCGCACCGGCCTGCACTTTGCTCAGCACCTTGTCTGCGGCGTGTAGTTAATGGTTCACTTTGGTCAGTCCGAGGAAGGAAGAAATTTATGATGACTCAAGCGCCGTGGGAGGCAAGTTTCGTTTCGGGTGCGACAGCAGGGCGAAGTTAGAAAAATCATTCATGGCACCATAAAGTTGACAGCGGTGAGGTGTCAAATTCCGCATCGCTGACTTTTTTCGGGGCCAGCAAAAAGTTGACGTGTGATGAGGACCGAGTTTAGCTGTCATGTGACAGAAATTTATATCCGTTGAATTGCCTTGAAAAAGTTACGATGTGATGTTAAGAGAATAAAGTAAACATTTGCTGAATGTCATTTGTCGAGGAGAAGGCGGACTTTTGTGGGAATAAAGTTGGAACGACGAGAAATTGTGGAATTCCGAAAAGATATATATTTTGTCAATCTTTTACCGGATGAGCGATTCTCTCTCTGAATGTTCTGGACTCCCCTTTCCACGCCAGTGACGCTTTGAGCTTCCTTCCGAAGGAGTTGTGCCCTAACGTGGACGGAGCGCATCTTAACAAACTTCTTAAGCCAGCAAACTCGTTGATTGTGTCATTTGTTAGTTGTTTTTTTTTGTTTTTAATTTGAATGCAAACGACAAGCAGGCTTGAAGAGGTGTGGTGAACGCGTCTCGCCTTCCCTCGCGCCTCGGTCCTCCAGAGGCTGGCTGTGGTGCGTATTGTGTCGCTGAAAGGCCTGACGCAGAGACACAATACGAGCTTTGTGCCGACGCTCCGCATGTCTTGCGTGTGTGTGTGTGTGTGTTTTTGGAGGGCTCGTGGGGGGAAGGGTTACCTGGAGCACCGCACCAACTCCGAGTGATCCTCGTCAGATTTTATTTATTTATTTATTTTCTTAAATATGTGCTACTTTAAGATGTTCCAAACCAGGACATCAAAGCGCTCCCGCGTTGTCGACCAATTTGCAGTCGTAAAGGCCTCTCCCCCGACACACACACACACACACACACACACACACCCCACGCATCCTAGCAGGCCTCATTAGCACCTGTGAAAAAGCTCGGCCACACACACTCCTCTGCCGCCTTTTCCTCACACACCCACACCAGTTGTTTGGAGGCACAGACGAAGTGGTCCAGTTTTGACTTGGGTTCCCCAAATGGAGTTAATCCTGCAGCCGGGATCTCCCACTTTGGCTTGGGTACGCTCACTTGGTAGGTGTCGATCAACCTGGTGTGGGATTCGTTTACCGCCTGGTTCCATTTTTATGTGTGTGAATATCAAATTTAATATCAAACTGGATGGACCAGTTTGAAGAACTACTTGGCAATCAGCTGCTCGGTCAGAAGGTGTGACGTCTCCGATAAGTGTCAGTCTCCCCGTCCTCCCTTGCCGCTAACAAACACGCCTTTCTCAGGCAACGTTCAAGTCGGCGATGGCCGACGAGCCGCGGAAGTTTTCTTACGGCAAAACTGCGTTTTGTCCCGACAGCCGTGTCTAATCTGGATGAGGAGAGCAAGTGGACTGTCCACTACACGGCGCCGTGGCACGAGCAGGAGAACGTGTTCCTGCCGGGCAGCAGGCCGCCTTGCGTGGAGGACCTCCACCGTCAGGCCAAAGTCAACCTGAAGAGCGCCCTGCGAGGTAACTCTCAACTTCTCAACTTCTGCTTCACCGCGCTCGTGATAAGCTCACGCTTCAACAATTTGACCTATTTTTGACCAAGGATTAAAAAAAATAATAGAAATAGAACATTTTTAAAATAATCGGGAATCTTTTTTAAATAATAACAACCGGAATTATGATTCCCCCCTTACACATATTTCTTTTCTATTTTTGGATCTTGCTCTTTTTCTTCATTCTTGTAATTTACAAATTTGTTATGGGTAACACTTTTTTTTGCAATAGTACAGATTTGTTCTATTCATTTTTATTCGAAAAAAAAAGTAATTTTTTGTTACGATGAATTATTTTTTTTGTCACATGAGAACTAACAGTAAAAATTAACACACAATCCCGCCATTTATCATTCTGCTGGGACGCACGCACGACCGACATGTTTGTCGACAGCAGCGTGAGAAAATTGCGCAATTTGTGTTTTTTTTTTCGGTGTAAAACACAAATGCGTGAGATCCTTTCTCCTGTAAACAAACGGCAAGCTCTTCCCAGCCCTCTTGTCAAACAAACACCGGCGTCACTACGCACACACACACACACACGCACACACTCCAGTGGCCTTGTGAAGCAGTAGATAAAAGGGTGAGCTGGAAGCTGATGCACACACACATTGTGAGGGCCTTTGCAATATTGACGTGTATGTGAAGGCCACCTGGCGTTTGGGATCAAGTGAGACCCCACAGCGGCAGGGGGGGCAACAGGTGTCACATGACAGCACCTGGGATGTGTGTGTGTGTGTGTACTCCCAGAAAGTCCAGGGTGGAGCATACAAACAAACAAACACACTCACACGTCCATTTTCCTAGTTTTTGTACAAATGTCACATTAACTTGATCTGAAAAACCGTAGCCAAAAATTTAGCTTTATTTCTAGTTGTGTGACAAACGACGCGGGGCGATCACACGCTGTATTGTCACAATATGTTGGGTTTCGATTATGGCAAAACGATTCGCACCATTGTAGAGACGCATTTGAAGTGTGAAATTTGATTCATGGATGAATTGTTTTGATCCTCCTTTCTGAAGGTTTTCCAGTTGCAATGTCAAATTCTAATTATCTCAATGCGTGAAGCCACAGTGGCTGTTGCGCAATACATGGCGCAAATTGACTCCAGCGGGGTGAGTGTTGCGCAACTGGCTGACCTTGTTGGCGTGCTCCCTATCGCCTGTGACGAGTTGATGAGTTATTGATCCATCTGCTTTAGGGCACTAATAAAGTAAGTGTGGATGACAATTGCTTTCGGGTAAGGTCGCACCCGCGTCCCGGCATTACTGAATACCAGTGAAGATGCCAGGTGGACTTTGCCCCATTCCATATGGAGGCCATGTGGAACAATAAGCAGGCTCAAATGTATTCTCACCAAGTTATTTAGTCACTTGAAATTTTTTTTTTTTTTTTTCTGAAGTGTGACATGAGCATCTAGTAAAATGTTTGTGCCTTCGCCCTCCCAGAATGTGACAAGTTGAGGAAAGATGGCTTCCGCAGCTCTCAGTACTACTCGCAGGGGCCCATCTTCTCCGACACGCCGCAGTCGGACAACAGCCTCCACGAGGACGACGACGATGAAAAGAAGGTGAATGTTCATGTCAAGTCTATTTGGATGACCTCCTTGCGCTGGGTCAGCGCAACGGAAACTCTGTAAGACAGTTCTTGCCTGCCCTCTAGTGGCCGTAAATGGAACGTCCACCTTAATCGCAGGCCTCGTCGTGAACTCTTCAGTTATTCGACGCATGTATGTTGTGTATGTGATTCAAACTCAGAAATGGATGCTCTATGCTGCCCACAAGTGGAACATATTTTTTTTCATATCAAAACTTACACACATAAATATTGCTACAATGTGTGCCTTATTCACAAAAAAAAACTATTTCCAAGTGAGCTCCAGAGGTCCTCAAAGCCTCTCCACTGTCATCATCATCATTACGACATGTTTTGTTCCTCCCCTCCATTTATTCTGCTCATTTTGCACTCTTGACCTTCACAGCCCCCCCCCCACCCACTCTCCAAAGTGAGCTCTCGTTAGCCCTCCTTCTCCTCCCATCTCTCTCCTCGGCCTTGCGCCGTCAACGTGAAACTAACGTTAGCTGACAGCCGCTTCCAAACGACAATCCCACTACCAGCGTTGACGCACCCCAACCCAAAAATGTTTTCCTGCTCCTCCATTTCCCATCCCTGCATGAATGTACAAGCAACAAGCACCTCTACTCGCTCTCATGTCCGGGAAGACTCGCAAGGTGTTCTTCCGTCAACGTGAAGATGTTCGGACGGCGGACAAACGCGGTGGATTTACGGGTTTAAACAAACATGATTCATTTTATGACGGCGAGAACTTGGAGGACAGCGTGCACTGTGATGGGTAGTTTTTTTGTTTCTTTTTTAATGAACGGCACGTCCATCCTTAATGAAGGGTAATTGAATGGAAAAGTATTGCATTCATAAATGTATATAAATATTTACTTTTGTTGTTAGTAGCATGCAAAAAAGGATATTTGTTACTCCTGGAATCAACCCAACATTATTCGCTAAAAAGAATAATTGCCGTCTCCGTCCGTCAGTCGCTGGCGTCGTCGGCGGAGGACGACGAGTCGCAGCTGTCCATGAGGCCGCAGACGCCCAGCGACAAAGGCGACGTCTCGGAGGCCGACGTGACCAAAGCCGCCATGCTGCCCACCCCGGAGGAGAGGATGAGGCAGACGGCGCAGGCCGTGCCCACGGACATTGTCGCCATCAACGTCACAGGTACCCCCAGGGACTTGCCACGCAAAGCGCGTAAACGATGAACAATGACAACCACTTTATACATAAAACCATTCCATTTAAAAATATATATTTATATTTTTTACTAAACATGCAAAAAAAAAAAGTCAAATAATAGTGGAAAAATTAAGTACAAAAATACGATAAAAACATCCACAAAAATATTTTTTTTAAAAAAATGCAAAATGTCAACTTTAAAGTCATATAAAAAAATCAGCTTAAAATAAAGTAAGAAATATTTCAATAGATTTAAAAAAATCTTTAAAAAATTATTAAATCTAAAAAACAAATGAAACTGCAAATTAAGAATTACAATAAAACATTAGAACTGTATTACAAATATTTGGCAAAATTATAAAGCTAGGAAAAAATAAATATTTTTTTGAAAAATAAAATATGAAATATTTTATACGAAAATAACTGGTCAACAATCAGAAATGCAACTTTTCTGAATGAATGTTTTTTTGGCGATTCTAAATTCAGGTTTCAGAAGAATTTACAATTATAACAAATGTCATTTAGCAATATATTTAGTAATATATTTTTAATTAAGGATTCAGTACGTTTCTCATACAACACATTGCTAAATCCGTATTGCACAAGCTTTTTTAAGCCAAACTTCAAAAATAAAATGTGCGAGAAAAAAAAGTAAACACATTTTTGAAATCAGCATCAAAAATTAATTTTGGGACACCTAAAAATTTGATGTTGTCCCTTGTAACAAGAAATATTCCACAAATCAAAAACTTTTAAAAATCAATATTTACTCAATAATGTTAAAATTACTTAAGAAAATAAAACAAATACTAACAAACGTCTGGTTATTTCCCCTCTTTTCTTACATACACGCAACAAACCATTTGGCCCGTTAGTCTTTCCCGTGCATGTTTTCTTCCATTTACTGTTAACATGAACGCAAACTCACGCAAAAAAAAAGCAACATCTTCTCCTCTTCCTCTTGTGGCGTCTTCAAATCTCCTCCACAATTTGCGCCACATGAGAAGTGAGAAAATGTTCGTTTTTTTTTTTTGGTGACATTCACACACTCACGCACGTTTGCACACTTTTGCCCCCCCTGCATGTGCCCTCCACTAACTGTTTGCCACTTGTCTTGTCTTGCCTGTGTGTGCGCGCGTGTTCCCAAGGCGCCGTGTTTGACCGGCAGGCGAGTGTCCGGCGCTCCCTGGTTAGCACGGACACGGTGTCACGCCGGCCCAAGAAGGTCAAACGCAGAAAGACCATATCGGGCCTGCCCAACAACGTCGACCTGGAGCTAGGTACGCGTCACCGTGTGAATGCTGCCCTCTGCTGACATCACGTGTGAACTACACTCACCCCTCCTCAAAATATGCAAATAAAAAAAAAAGTGTTGGATTAAGTCCTCGCTGTTTATATCAGGCAACAGTTTACTCGTTAACCCTCGTCGACATTTTGATAGGCCCAATTGATGCTTTTATGTAGATAAAAAGGTTCGCTACTCGTTGGGAATTTTTTTCCACTTTTTGTTTTTAGTCCATTGTGACTTTTTATTTTTCAACGACACTTAGTTTTAGTGAGTTTTAAAACAGATCAATCTGTGAAAATGCTTCGCTTGAGTTGAGTTTTCTTAGTTTTTGTGTTCGTTTTTGCTGTTTTGAGTGTTTGTGAAGACAACTCATCTGATTTAACCGATATTTAACGCTTAGTTTTTATTATTTAATTCCCTTTAATGTACTAACCTAGTTACTTGTGCTCACTGCATCATCAATAATTGGAGGAAGTCTAATGGGACATTTTGTGGTCCTATTTGTACTCAAGTGATCCTCCCAAATAAAGATTTTACAGCCTCACCGACCCCCCCCCCCCTCCCTCACCATAAAGTGCAGCTGAATGTCGCATGCTTAATGATTATTTATTTCCCCCCTGCGTGTGCAGCAGGCCGGTCCGTAGCGCTAAAGGGGAAAGTCATTCCTCTTTGCGATAGCATCGTGCCAGCCGATGGGCACACGAGTCTTGTTAGCCTCTGAATGGCGCCGGTAATTGTCCCGTCAATTCATCCCTGTCTCGTTCGCGCTCTCTCTCTCTCTCTCTCTTTCTCTCTCTCTCGCTCTCTCTTGCTGTGCGGCAGTTTAATCTAACGCAGCAGCTCCAGCGCCACGCCGGCTTTTAGCAAGCCGGCGTTGCATTTCATGCGTGTCGCGCAAGGCGAGTATCACCTCCTCTAAAAAAAAAAAAAAGAAATGTTGCTTTCTTTGCGTGTCCGTTGTACCGCCTGCATGTTGTGCTCCTCGCATGACCACCTAAGTGGTGTGCACGCATGTACCTGTAGATGCACGCTGACGGCTTGTTGACTAATAGATGAAGGCTAAACTTATTAAGGAGTCCCACACGTCTCCTCTCATTTCCTTCCCTGCTTAACGAGCAAAACCAGAAGTCATCAACACATGACAATTTGCAGCAAATCTAATTAATTAGCTCGTCGGCACTGGTCGTGGAATATTGCGTTCCCTCCGGCTATGTTGCTATTCGCGCTCACATCCAATATGATTCATTTCAATCTCGAGGCGACAACATGCTGCACAGTTCCCGGTTTAACTGATATTTTCAACACGTTAAATTGGTTAATAATGCGTAAAAATAAAAAACGATGTGGGGACAGACCAAAAAGTTTTGCTTTGGGAAAAAATATGAAATTAATTATATGTGCACAATAGTGGGATGGAATGCCGTGCATTAAGCATTACTGCCATCTAGTGGTAAGATATATTTACAATGTGTTTGAAAAGTGTTTTTATTGTTTTTTTAATATCGTGGATTTACACCTATTCATGTGGTTCTGTAAAATATGCCACAACTAAAGGAGGTTCACTATATTCAGGATTTTCATCAAGCTGATCGTTATTCTCTTCCCCTGACAGCTGCGAAAGGACGTGGCGGAGAGCTACGACCGCATTCCATGTTCATCCCCGGACAATACTCCACACTGGGCCGGGTGGGGAGTGTCAACTCGGCGCTCCGCCGCTCCCGCACCCGCGATTCCAGCTGCCAGACAGAAGAAGTTAAGGTCGTCCCGCCGTCCATGAGGCGAATCCGCGCTCAGAGAGGACAGGGAATCGCAGCTCAGATGGCCGGCCTCTCCACGTCCTCCTCCGCTGGAAGTATATCCGTCTGCAGTAGTGACAGCTCCGGCATACTGATGCTGCCCCGTCAGCGGAACGGGGACCTGTCGCGCTTCAACAGTCTCCCCCGCCAAGGCGCCAGGGTGTCCCTCAGCGCGGACCCCATCTACAGCAGCACCCCGATCAAGGCGCAAGATGGCGGCGCTCCACAGAGGCAGATCGGAAAGCTCCAGGTGGACGACACGGCGGTGCACATGAGGAACGCCCCGAGGACGGGCACCCTGCCCAGGCCACGGTCCCAGGAGGTGAAGCGGACGCGATCCAGCGAGTGGGCCGGGGGTCCGGCCTGCGTGGTGTCGCCACACGCAGCCTATTCCACGTCGCTCATCCCCAACGCCACGCTGTCCAATTCAGCCGAAGTTGTTGCTCTCACCACCTCGGGACAGCATTCCCACCCGCAGACCTCTGCCTTCTCCGCGGCACGGTCTCTTAGTCTGGCCTCCCACGCCGACCCCCTCGTCGTCCCCGCTTTCACTCACAGCTCCACTTGTCCGGCGTTGGCCACTTCTATGCCCACTCACGCGCCACTTGATGCGAGTCGGGTGGCGGGAGCGCCCGCCGGCGAGTCGGGACACTCGGACAGCAGCGTGCACAGTCACAGCACCTTGGCGCCCACGCCGCCGTCGTGTCAGACAGATGATCAGTGGATCTACGACACGCCGGAAAACGTGGCGGTCCCGCACCGGACTCTGACCTCCAGCACCTCCACCCCCATCAACCAGCTGTACACCAGCCTGGAGGCGTCATCCCGGACGACCACGGATTCCAGCTCGCTCTACTCCCAAGACAATGACGGATATTACACCTCCATGCACCTGGACTCGGGTCTGCGCTCACGCGGCCACGGGGCGGCCGCCGGGCGGGCAACCAGGCACAGCATGTACGAGTGTCGCGAGATGGCCGCTCAGGACGAGTACGGAAGCTTGTACAGCGATCGCTCGCTCTCTCGCAGCATTTCCCTGCGGAAGTCGAAGAAGCCCCCGCTGCCCCCGACTCGCACAGACTCCCTGAGAAGGAAGCCTGGTCCCAAGAAGCCCCTTGGAGGCGTGAGCGCCATCGGTGCCGCAAGCGAGCCCAACAACGGCGCGCTAAACGAGAGTCTGATTGCCACGCTGCAGCAGAGCCTCCAGCTGGGGCTGAGGCCCGGCAAAGGCAAGGGCGCCTCCCCGTCGTCGCCCTCGCACAGTCCCAGCAGCGACTACGAAGACCCTTGGGTGCTGCGTCCACGCAGTCAGAGTAGCGTGAGCGCCGGGAGCTCAGCGACGTCACTTGCCACGAGCGCCAACGGCGTGTCCAATGCCTACTCGCTTTGCCACGTGACGCCGACTCACAGCGATACCAGCAGCTTACGATCCGACTACGCCGACTCCTGGGGCTACTACATGGAGTACCCTCGTAACCATGGTGACCAGAGCGCACAGACTCCCGTGGCTCACGCCGCAGACAGCGCGTCAACCGGACCTCAGCCAGGAGATGAGCAAAACGGAAGCGACGTGCACGTTAACAACGAGAACCCGGGAACTCCGGTTCAGGAGGAAATTGTGGCAGTGAAACCCAAAACCACCTCCCCGGAACGAGTGCACAGACTGACTTCGCCCTCCAGCGGCTACTCCAGCCAGTCAAACACGCCCACCGCCGGAACCCCGGTCCCGTCTGGGATCCGGTCCATGTCTCCCTCAGGAAGCCGCCCCAGGCCCAAAGTCCCCGAGAGGAAATCCTCTCTGCTCTCATCACTTTCCATGTCGTCTTCCTCCACCTCCCTCTCGTCCAATACCTCAGACTCTCTCAAGAGCTGCGGACCTTCCGCCCAGCCGCCCCTACCCGTGACCTCGTCCTCGCCTCCAACAACACCTCTCGGCCCGCCGCCGCCATTCAGTCCGTCTCTGTCCCCCAACGTGAATGGAGAGCCTCTGCCGCCAAACATGCCGCAAACACAGAGCCCTCCCCCGGGATGCTCCACGTCCCCGGAGTTCCCACCGCCACCCTCGCCCGAAACGCTGTTCCGCCCTCCTTCGTCCCTCAACGGGAGCTTTAGTCCTCCGCCGCCACCTCCTCCTCCTCCCGTGTCCCTCACGATGCCTCCGCCACCTCCTCCGCTGCCTGCGTCCATCAACATCTCTTCCTCCAAGTCTCCTGTGATGTCGGCGCCCAAAGCCACGGTTCCGAACAGTCCCACAAAGTCACCCGAGCTCCTCATCACGCCGTTCGCCCTGCAGAGCGTTCGGCTGCGCTCAGTCCGACGGACGGAGGAGATGGCGATCAACCTGGACTCGGAGGAGCAGCCCAACCGCAGCTCACATTTTGCTCCGTCGCCGGTGTCGAAGCTCCCGGAGGAGCTTTCTTTGGAGTGCGCCGTTGAACATGACAAACCGGATGGTCCCGCTTTCAACGGGAAACCTGAAGAGCAGAGTTGCCTTGTTCTCAAGGGAATAGAAGGGCGGAAAGCGTTGCCGAGCGACAGCAGCTCCCCTGTCAAACAGAAGCCCCCCGTCATCGCCAAGAAACCCAAAATCTCTTTTGTCCTGCCACTGAGCCCCCAACCGGTCCAGGAAGCCATCCTGTCTCCGTGTGACCACACGGACGGAATGTCGCAATCACAAGAGCGGTCGGAAGAGGAGACACAAGCGCAAGAGAAACAAAGTTCAGAGACGTCCACGGAAATCCAGGATGAGTGTCCCGTCTCGGCCAACTTGGTCCGGGAAGCCTTCCGGAACGGAGATGCCCGCAACGACGAGGACGAAGACGGCACGAGCAGTACGGCGGGCTCCGACGACGCAGGTTTGTCTTTTTTTTTTTTTTTTTGGTGATTCTCAATAACTTCGAAATGCAGATGGCGGTGGTCTCATTAGTTTAAGCCAGTTGACGCGAACCCAGAACGAGGAGTCGGCGTGAAATTTATTGGCCTCGCCAAAGCAAAGCGAGGCCCGCTTAAAGCCAGCCGCCTCGGAGCTTTAAGAAGTAGAGCGGCGGACGCTGCTTATCAGCACCACAGCAGCGTGCATTCTGCATCCTCTGCTGAGCTTTTTCACCGCCACATCGCTTTTCCCTTTTGGCAACGTAGTCGTTCACGTCGTGGACTGCAGGGGACCTGAAATCATCCCGAGTCCCAAATCCATTTTCCATGTCGGCCTCATTCCGCTCTGCCGTCTGCTCCGAACTTTTCGACCCGGCATTCCCTTTCGACGTCCCGGCGGAGATCGGCCGCCTTTTTGTTGCCGGGCAAAACAGAGTAAAAAGAAAGAAATTGACATTTTCTCAGAACAATCAGTGGAGGAATTTTTACGAGTTGCGATTTTTAACTTTGGCTTCAACAAAAAGGAAAATGTTTATTATTGTCGGATTTCAAGTGACTGTGGAAGGCGAGTTTCGCTTTTTTGATGATTTGGACGAATAAACAGTTTGGAATCTTTCAACTGGTTACGAAATGTGCAAATTGGAGGTGAATTGTTTGTTTTTTTTTACTCATTTTGCTGTCATTTTCAAACCAGACCACCAGGACGCTCAGCATTTTTCCCCTCCAATCAATTTCCCGCTCTTTTTATGTCCCGCTTGATCTCTCTCTCTTCCACCCCCTATCTGGTTTAGCGTCCGAGGGGAGAAGCTTTTCGAGTCGTGAGCGAAGGGGGAGGGGCATCCTGGCATCAGTGGGGGGGGGGGGGGGGGGCAATGGAGGGATGAAGCGGATGCGAGCGTGTAAAGTGAGAGCGCTGGCAGCCGGCGGCTCGGAAGGACGGAGCGCTCCATAACGGACGAGGGATGTAACTCGGCATGCGTGTGTGCGCCCGGCAGGTGACGTGTTTGACTCCAGCGCGGACGAGACGTGGCCCGCGCCGTCGCTCAACGGGACCCCGGAGACGGGGAGCATGGTCACCCCCACTCCCACGCCCACGCGGACCACCGAGGACCTCTTCGCTGCCATACACAGGTACGAGCGGCAAGATGACAATTTCCGTTTCATCGGTTTCGGGGGAAGGTCACGTCCCACTTGGTGTCCGTTTCAATGCTTGTCTTTATTCGTAGTTGTTCTTCGCAGACGATAAATAATACATGCATGCCGCGTTTCTGTCCACAGTGTATGGTATCGTTTTTGTTTTAGTGAGGGTGGCATTTAACATCTTGAAGCGTCTTTAAAGATTTTTCAAGTGAGCTGAGTTCACTGCCTGTCACATTTTTGGCTCTCGAACAACGGCTGGTATCTTGAAAAAAAAAAAAAAACAGAAAACTGTCTCAAGGTGCCCATTTTATTGTTTGAAGTTGGTTCGAGAGGGAGCACGCTCCATCTGCTCCCTCGCGATTGATCGCACAATCGATTGCGCCATCAATCGTGATGTAAAAGGTGACAATTCACGCTGGCATCCTTCAGCGCGGCCGTCGTTCATCTCGCGCGCGTCGCCCCCTCGCTTCCGTCCTCCTCACCGGAGGGCTCAACAATTCATCCCATTCAAATCGACATGGCAATGTAGTACGATGCCCTTTTTGAAACGCAAAGGAATAAATGCAAAAGTGGCGTCCGCATGTTTTCATCTCATTTTTGGATGAAAAGTTGACGGGATAAAGCCGTGGATTTGTTTGCATTCTTCTGGTCGCCAGCAAAATTCCAAGCACGTCAGTTTTTCTTTTTTAAGTTGGACAATTAAAAGCTCGCACAGAGAATGTGACAAATGTGGTGATCGGATTTTTTGATTTCGTGACTTGTGTTGAGGCCGCAAATGTCAAGTTGTTGTGATTGCGCAAATGTCAAAAGTGTTCAACCTGTTAGCAACTCAAAATGCACTTCATAAAGCCGAAGCCGAACCTAACGCAACAAAACGGATTCATTTATTTCTTGTCGCAATGAGATTCTTTTTCCAGAACGATTGCGCCAACACGCGTAAGCGTTCCGTAAAGTGACTGCGGCGCCATTAAAGCGAGTGGCAGCCCGGTGGTCTTTATCTGGGTTCGATAGAGGCAAAAAGAGACAACCGGCAGCTTGTGTGTCGTCTCTCGCTCGCTCGCTCTCTCTCTCTCTCTCTCTGACATACATTGCGTATGCGCTTCAGAATGAGACTGGAGAGGGGGGGGCTACACATAAATTTGTTATGCGGCGTGCCACTTTAGTTTTCATGCTCACGTGGCTGCCGGAAATTTGACTTCTCAAGGCAGGATTTCATTGCCTTGTGAGATTTTTAAGATGGTCACAACAGGACAGGAGTGTTTGGAGCACATTTTTTTCTTTTTTTTTTTTTTTTTTTTTAATGCATTTGGTGACAAGCTGAGCATCGAAGCAACTGACTTTCTTTCACCAGGAAAAAAAACAACTTAGTGACAGTGACTTAGTGGCAAGATTAAAAACAACAACAGCTGTAAATGAGTCAATAACCACTCGACGGGTTGTCACCTGACCGATTATCGGAACAATCGGTGGATGAAATGCGATCACGCGACCGATTCCCGTCACAAGGAATGAATGGAATTGCATCACGGCTTCGGCGGAGGAAATATTGGCAAAATTAGTGATGATGACCCCGCCCCCGTTTTCTGACGCATTCAGGTGCGTGAGCGCGTGCGGCGCTATGCTAACGTGGCGTGCTTATGTAAGACAGGCGAGGAGAGGCGCCAGCGCGAGGTTGAATGTAGGCCACCAGCGCATATTGTACTTTGCAAAACAGACCTCACGCGTACGTGCGTGTCCTTCAGCTGCTGTACGAGACCGAGTCGCTCACTCGCTCGCCCGCTCTCTCGCTGAGATCTAATCTGAGGATTAGGGATTTTGTCTCACTGCGGCCTTCTTTCCTGCCTTTAGCAGCAGCACAATCTGCATTTGTTGCGCTCACCCACGGGTGGGATGGGGCAAAGTGTTGCACTCAAGGCCCAGGTTCCATTTTTAATACCGACAGATGAGGAAATGTTTTTTATTGAAATGTGGATATAAAATATGTAAACAATCTATTATTATTATAAAAATTATATATATGTATAACAATTAATTTTAAGAGGATTTAATTGAACATTTACAATATATTAAATACAATTTTAAAAATGCAGCTGTGTGAGTAAATATTTTTTTTCATGTATTTTCGTTGAAATAAATTAGCCAAACAAAAATACAATTGTTCATTTTTACTTTTACTTGGTTTTATAGTTTACAATTAACTATTTAATAATTGTATTTTAAAAATTGATATTTCAAAGTTATTTTTAGTTCGATTTGTATTTTATTTATAATAAATGATATCACCAGTCCTTTTATAAAAATAAAATCAATTTCACTGGATATGTAAAATTGGTTTATTTGACAATTTTAATATGTAGAATGTATAAATCAACAAAATGTCAAATTAATGAATTAAAAAATAAATGAATTTAAAAAATAAAAAAAAAGATTGCAAATACATCTTTGTCCCGATGTGTCTCATTGCTTTCCTACCAAATGACGGCACATGTAATTATTCCTTCTTATTGGTTATGTTAGCCGACTGCCGCTACCTCCGGATTAGCGGCCCACCCGGAACCCACTGACATTAATAAGGCCGATTGGCCCCGAGCGCTTAATCCCGTGTTTGCCGCTCGTCGCCGCATTGCGCCTCGCAAGGCTGAGTGCTGCTGCATGCCGGCCAAAGTGATTGCCATGTAATCTTTTGGGATGAAAAGCCGCCAGAGCGGCAAACGTCCAACCAAGGCTCCGCGGGTACAACAATAGCCCACCAGCCGTAGCTTGGCCACTAACGAAATCCTGGCTCCTCCTTCGGGTGGCGAACCCATTGGAAGAAAGAGCAGAGCCAAATATTTCAAAAGAACAACAACATACCTCCATCGGGCTCTAGAAGTGACCTAAACCGGGAGGGATTGCTTTATAATTTATCATGTTAAAACATCACAACAATGCAGAAAGTACAATGCTCTTTTTTGATGGGACTGCGTCGGCTCTTCACAGGTCCAAGCGGAAGGTCCTGGGTCGCAAAGAGTCCGAAGAGGACAAGCCCCGGTCGGGGAGCCACTCGCAGTCGCCCCCCATGACGCCCCCCTGCGGGTCCCCCGTGACGGCAGCGTCTCCGTCACCACGCCCGTCGGGCTCCATCCAGCGCCACCTGCGCAAGTCGACCACCAGCAGCGACTCCTTCAAGGCGCTGCTCCTGAAGAAGGGCAGCCGCTCGGAGAGCAGCTTCCGGATGTCCGCCGCCGAGATGTTGCGCTCCACCGACCCCCGCTCGCAGCGCACGCGCTCCGACTCGGCTTTGCCGGACTCGCCGCTGCCGTTGTCCTCGCCGCCCCACAGCCCCCGCGCCTCGTCGGGCCGAGGGAAACGGGCCGCCGAAGAGTGGAGCCGCTATGAAGCGCTCGCCCTGTCGCCGTCCGCATCCTCGGCCTTCAAGTACGGACGATCGCGAACGCCCCCTTCGGCCGCCAGCAGCAAATACAACGCCCGATGTCGGATCCTCAGCAGCCCCATGACGGTCATCTGCGAGCGAGACGGCGAGTATGCCGATGCCAACGGCACTTTATCGGACGACAGCGCCAGTTAAGTCGCGGTCGCCGGACTACACCCAAAGGAGGTTTTTGGGGCTTCTTTTTTTTTTGGTGTACTTTATCCTGTCGCTATAACAACATGTTTGGAAAGTCACTGCATACTGAAATAATTAACAGACAAGCCCAGCGGTGGTTTTATTTCAGGCTAGTATTAAATTTTTATTTTTTTGGAGCGGCAACCATTCATCGACGGCGGGGTGCTGGTGTAAGTTCTCTATTAGCTAATGTCTACCGCTGAGAATGAAGAATTCTCAACTTGTGAACCGTTGCGTTGTTGTTTGTTTTTTCTCTTTTTTGCTTGGCCCAAAATTTTTATTTTGAGCTTCAGAAGTGAAGACAAAAATACTCACGACAAAGAGATACAAAATGAAAATACTCACGACGAGCTGCTGTCTGCCACAACTCAGGCAACCAAACTCCAGCTCGTGATGTCACGCACTTGGCCATGCCCCTTAAAGGCACACACCTAACAAAAAAAAAATTACTCCACTACGTATGGTAATGACACTTTGTTTTACACGATCCGATGCTATTTTCTTTGATGAAAAAAATGATACAAATCAAAAGCGCTGAGATTTCTAAAATTAGACGCTTGCGCTCGATTGCAGAGGGTTGAAACTTGTCTGTTGATTGAAGAAAGTTGTCGTGACTTTCCAAACGTGCTGTCCAGTCAATCATCTCCGTTCCAGTAGGCTCATAAATCTGTTCAATTGTAGATTTTGCACTGTGCATAGTTGTCCAGTTGACTTCATTTGACGTGCGTTTGTTGAAAAGAATGTTTTTGTCCGAACAAGCTCGATGTTTTCAGACCGATCTTCTTCATGTGGTCACCGTGGTTACCAAAGAAGCCAAACAACAAACCGCACGAGCTGTCGTTGACCCTTTCAAAAGTTTATCCTGATACTCTTTTATATTGTTGCGTTTGTAAATAAATAGAAAATTAATGTTTTAAGTCAAATGTGGGCTGTTTTTTTGTTTTGTTTGCTTCCTGAGTGGTCCTAAATCTTGATTAACGTCAAATGTTTTCTGCTTTTAAAATGATGTTAATAATAAGATATTAATTATTATTTTTGCTCGCAAGTCACAGCAAAATAAAGTGAAAACGACAACAACCGCTACAAAAATGGACGGGCTTTCGATCGCAACTAAATGACATTAAAGTCATTCTCGTCAGCAGCAAGCTTTCGCCGCGCCGAGCACTGCCAATGACACCGAGTCGTGTGGGTACGTGTCAAATTTCTGCTGAGTGCGTCACAGTGACTCAGCAGATTTTGATCCTTTGATCCAACGAACACAGGCAAAGAAGAGATGATATATATTATATATGAGTAAAGCGTTACTGTGAACTGAGCCCTGCCACAAAGAGCATAAATAATTAAATAACACACAACTAGCATTCTGATCAATTTTGTTAAACACCCTAATTGCAAATTCAAATATATGAAGTTTAACAATTTTATTGAAATACTCATTGCGACATGATATCTATATCTATCTATCTATATATATATATTTATATATATATATTTATATAGTGCTATTATGAGTATTTCTTAAAAGTTTTGGCAGGTTTTCCAAAATGCCGGAAGAGTAGAGTAATCTGTTTGAGCAAAGGCACTAGTAAAAATTGACTAAATGCTCACAAGGTTTTCCATGAACAAGAATAGGCTTCATCGCGATAACAATGCTGCCCTCGAGTGGTCAAGTAAGTAAACTGCAACACTTTCCAACTGCTCTTTATTTTCTTTCCTTTTTTTAACTTTATTTAACATTCGTTAATTACAAAAAATGAAAAGATTCCTTAATACATGTTTTATATGTGAAGTTTTCCTTACGTTTGCGTTTAATGCTAAAGTTTATTAATATGTTTTATATATTTATATATATATAAGACGATCATGTATAGTAAGGCTTTTTTTTAAACAACCATGTATAGTGAGGCATTTTGGGGGGGAGAAACGACCATGTAAAGTAAGTTAAAAAAAACAAAGTTATTAAAAAAAATAAAAATGAAATTAAAAAAAGGGAGAAAAAGTATGATATATATATATGTATATATATAATATACATATATATATATATATATATATATATATATACTTACTAAATATATAGATTATAGTAAGGCTTTTTTAAAAATGTATAGTATGGCTTTTTCCCTTTCTATATATATATATATATATATATATATATAATATACATATATATATATATATATATATATATATACTTACTAAATATATAGATTATAGTAAGGCTTTTTTTAAAATGTATAGTATGGCTTTTTCCCTTTCTATATATATATATATATATATATATATATATATAGTTCATTTATACAATAGAGTACTAAATTAGACATGAGCATCCACCCGAACTCTAAGACGATCATGTATAGTAAGGCTTTTTTTTTTTAAACAACCATGTATAGTAAGGCTTGAGGGAAAAAAAACGACCATCTATATTAAGGCTATTAAAAAAAAACAAATACAAAAAAACAACCATGTATAGTGAGGCATTTTGGGGGGGGAGAAACGACCATGTAAAGTAAGTTAAAAAAAAAGATTAAAAAAACCAAAGTTTTTAAAAAAAGAAAAATGAAATTAAAAAAGGGAGAAAAGGTTTTATATATATATATATATATATATATATATATATATAATATATATAGTTTTATATATATATATATATATAAAACTATATATATATATATATATATATAGTTATATATATATATATATATATATATATATATATATATATATATACTTACAAAATATATAGATTATAGTAAGGCTTTTTTTTTAAAATGTAGAGTATGGCTTTTTCCCTTTTTTTTTTAAAGACCACCATGCATGGCAAGGCTTTTTCCGTAAGACCACCAAGTATAGTAGTAGTATACATGGGGGTTATTAAAAAGAAAAAAAGAGACAAAATCAAAATGTATCTCGGTTTTTGAGTTTCTATTTTCACATGAAAATGAAATAACTAGTCATTTTCCAATTTGTAATGTTTGATTCCCAACATAAACTCCAATGACCAAAAGAGACACGGACCCACTGACTTAGCAGACTGTTATTATGCGTCATCTTGGAGGCCTGATGGAAAAGACAAAAGAACCATTTTTTTAAAAACATCTCAAGAATTTCACCAGTGTTTGTTATGTGGTCGAAGTTGTAATTCTCCTAAACATGCAGTTATATCTTATACCCACACGGGGGCAGTATGTGCCCACGACTGCCAGCACGCTTGATCATGAGAGTAGCAATAAAAATGATAAAACCGATCCACCCCTTTTGTTTGTGAGCTGGTAACTTTCCTGCAAAAAAAAAATAAATAAAAATTCTGCCATAATGCCGAATTCTTGTCAGAACGCACGCCAGTCGCCTCATTGCAGAAAGCGACGTCTCCTTTCTGACCTTCTCCTTTTGCTCTTCACGTCGACAATCCCCAAAACAAAACAAAAGTTTCTCGGACCACTCCCAAGATGCCACATTTCCACCAAAGTCCACAACAGGAATGTGGCATTCGTTCATCCCCCGTCTTTTTATTATTCTGCTCTCTAACAGGGGAGATTATTCCTTCGAGGGGGAGAAGGAAAGAAAAAAAGCCATGTGGAGGTGTTTCATAAATACTAAGCAGAATAAACATGTTTTCTTATCAGCGAGCCGCTTCGCTGATATATTTTACACGTCCTGCCGATGGAAGCCAGGGGATGAAGATGGAATTCCAAAGCAATTTTCAATTACACAAAACCCCCCTCTCACGGTGTGCGCGTGTGTGTGCGCGTGCGTGTGTGTATTTGCTCGTTTTCAAAGCAGGGGCTCACAAATGGAATCCAATCTTGAGAGTGAACGCTGCATTCCAAGTTTGGAGAAGATTTTGCATCCCGTTTGGATCGGGAGGACTGATTGGCATTTGACATCTTCAGTTCACGTATGAAAACTGTTCTCATATGCTTTTTTTTGGGCTTTGATTACACTCATCAGGTAAATGGTTTAGTACACGTTGCCGTGCATCGTGCAGGGCCAATGGGGTGGCTGCCCCCGGCATCAACCTGAGGTGAGGATTTTACAGCAGCGCTCTGGCCACCAACATTTTCAGGGCGTGTCTGTCGTCGACTGGAGATGGTCGGGCATGTTGAACGAACGGGCGTCCTGCTGTGATCTGTGAGCAAGAAGTTAAGAAAAGAGCCGTCTGCAACCACCTCGCTTGGGCATCCACTGCGATATGGTTCTGGTTTCAAATGAGGGTTTCACACTCGAGTTAAAGTTTTAAAATCATCTTTATTGTTGTGAATGGGACCAAAAAAAGACATTTTAGCCACTCATATCAGTGATCAGAATCAAATGCTTCCATATATCGGATTCGGGATTGACCTAAAAAAAAAAAAAAAAAAAAATTCCATATCAGTCCAGCTCTAGTAGAGTGACAAGTATGCTAATAAGAAAAATGCTAACTGAAGTGCTAACAGGAATGAAACTGATTAAAGGATCCTTTCTGCTGATTTTGAGCTTTTTCTTTTTTCAGGTGTATGTGTGCGTGTGTGTGTCCCTTTCCCACGTTTGATGTTGGTCTCACATCCCGCTTGAACTCATAATAAGGCTGATTAGACGTGTCAGTGCAAGCGTGGGCCCGCATTGACACGGCAGATCTGGGGCTCAAACCTTCCAAAGCCACTGCAGCTTACTGGGGAAAAAAGAAGACACCACCAACACATTTGGGGATTTTTCACCTGCTCAACTGTGGCTTAATCCTCGCCGTTGCCAAAAATCTCGCATTAAAAACAAGACGATAAGCGCACGTTCCCCTTGATGAGTTCCAAATTGCACCAGTGTTTCCGCAAGAGGTCACCCAGTGAGCAAAGTTGTCTTGTTCTTTGTGTATGGATAAACTTTTAATTTTTTTTTTATTTCCAATTTTCGTTTGACTTTCCAAAGATCTCACGAAATGGACATTTCAAAACTTCCCCAAAGCCCTTGCGGCGAACACGCTTTGCAAGAAAGCCCCAGAAAGGAGGCGAGCATTAGCATTAGCATTAGCCCTTAGCGAGGTTGGCGGCATTCATCGGTATTCCGCACCTGGCCTCGGGGCGCCGTGAGTCCTTCCCTTGGCAGGAAAGCGTAAGGTTAAAATGGAGATTAGGCTTTGTTCTCTAATGAAGCTTATCTCCCGGCTGCCGCCGCCATCTATCGCCGTGCTCCCAAATGCTCCCGCACACCTCTGCGCAGCCAAGAGGACCAAAGTCAGCGAGTTAAACACTGTGTCGTAAAAGTTGTATAAAAAAAAAAAGAAAAAAAAAAAGAAAGTCGATATCAATTTCACCTTGTTGATGCAAGTTGGGCTGACATGTCGACTCGCTGAAAACTGCTGTCCAACGGAACCCGAATTGGGTGAAATCGAGGTAAGAATACTTTTGGATTTTTGATCGTTAGTTTCTATTTTTTTTTTTAATTCAGTTAATTTGTATTAGCTTTGATTTTTTTTTCTAAAATGCGTCGTTTTATTTCAACTTTAGCTTTTTTTAGATTATGGTATTTGTCAAGTGCATAAAAAAAGAACGGCACTAAGTATTGCGTAATAAAGTAAAATAAATGACGACTCTCAAATTCCTTCTTTGACACCGACGCAATCCAACCTTGAGTGAATGGAAGCCAATCGACTTGAACGTCGGACATTTTGGATTGAGGCAGCCATTTTAGGTGACTTCCAAGGCGACTGCTTCCTATTAATTTTAGCACTGCCCAAAAGTCAATTCAAGTTACTGAATGGACGCCGTTGCCGTTTGTGCAAGCTGACAGGTGAACATTTGTCGTCTTGAGTTCCCCAGCTGAAGGCAGCGCGATTGCGAGCCGCTTTTGACCCCGCGACCTCCCGCCTGTTGTTATTGTATGGCGCTTTCTCAAACCAGATATCTTGGGTTACGCTTTGGAGCCGCGTGAAAAAAAAAAAAGAAAAAAAGCGAATGGAGCGTTTTATGTGTGCGTGCTGGTGATAAAAAGCAATCATTTCTCTGGCTGAATGCTCCGTTTTTGAAAGAGAGAGGGAGAGAAAAAAAAATCTTCAAAAGCCAACACGAGTCGTCACCTCGCTTCCCCTCTTTGGATCTCGGCTACGCCCCCTTGGTAGACTCATTTGGCGAGTAATCACGGGTGCAGATCTGTGACGGGACGACTGCTGAGCTCCTGCAGAGATAGAAGGAAGACGGTGCTCGTGGGTGTCAACCTGGACAAGAGGAGAACACTTGACTGATGAAAGGAAGCTCGGCTTACTTTGCTTTTTGTCACTTCGCTTGTCGGTGTGAAAAGTACTGACACGGAATGCAGAGCAAAGCCATGATTGTGTGCAATGGGAAAAGGGGAAAATGTCGCTATTCTGTGGGGAAAAGCATTGGCAAGACTTGCGGTCCGCTCAGCAACACATCAGCGTAATATCCTGAAAATAAATAAATAAATATCATTCTTTAATAATGTACTTGATGAAAATCAAATTTCACACTAAAAAGAATCGAGCGCTGTGTGCATTGTCGATTTAATGCTGCAATCCACTTCATTGTGCTGCTTGTGGCGTACTCGAATTGACCACCAGGTGGCAGTGCAATACAGTCATGCGGACAATGAAAACAGTTCACATATTTCTTTTAAATTATTGAAGCTAATTGTTAGCTTGTCAATGTTTGCTACCATTGAGTTAAGCAGTTGATTGTTTTAAATAAACATTTAATTCTCCTTTTTTTTATACTGCAAACCTGGATTGGGAGTGGCATTAAACAGTGAATTGAATTGATTTTTCCCAAACAGACCTCTCAAAGTTTGGCAACAAAAAAAATAAAGTCTGAAGTACACCTTGCTTCTCAAAAATCCCCAAAGTTATTTTATTCATATCTCAAGGCGACTGCATTTTGTTTTAAAAAGCTCACAGAATACGACGCATTGGCCGTTAATATATAAGCATCCAGGCCAGAGCAATCGCTCCCCGATGTTTTCCGCCAGCTCTGTAATGAGGGTTTTCTTCAGGAACCTCTCGGAGATCCCGGCGTCGAAGAAGACTTTGCGGTCCCCTGACAGGAAATGATTTATTCAGGACACCGGGTCGAGCGAGCGAGCGAGGGTCGTCATTTAGGAGCACTCGGTTTATGCGTAACGATGAGCCCCCATTAAAGTTTCACGAGCCGCCCCCTCAGTGACGTCCGAGTCAGTCGGGATTGCCGCCTTGTCTCCCGGTAGAAGAGATGCCACGGTCCCCCATCGCACAAATGGCGCTCCTCTCGCTGAATATTTCAACCAATTGCAGCCCATTAGCATCTTTCTTTTCCTTTTAATATTGATGCGATGCTAATTCCTCATTAATTGCCACGGTGAGCGTCCCCATATGTCAGGGTGGCGTGTCGAGGAAGTGCTGATAACTTCCTATTGCCAAAGTCAAAATAGGTCTGAGGTTGGAATTCAAATGAGTTGAAACCGTAACCCAGATTTGAAATGCTCACTTTTGTTTGACTTGAAACCCAAATAGTCTTCATTGAAGCCCTAACCAGGCTTCGAACCTGAACATGAATCCCAATCTTAAAATCACTTCTGTGACTTGAAACCCTACTTTGAAAGGCAAATCTAAAACCACAATTCGGACTTTCAAAAAAGGTTTTGAAACCCTGACGTCATCTTGAAAACCTCACCCTGACTTGAAACGCAACTTTTAAAGCCCAACTCTTCCTTGAGACCCTAACACAGACTAAAAACCCTGATTTGACATTTTAAACTCGAACCATAACCCTTAGTTTGTACCTCTAGAATTTGGAACCCTAAAATGAAACCCTAACCCAGGCTAGAAACCTCACAAGCACATGCTTGAAACTTTTTTATAAAACAACTGACACCAAGTTCCTTTCTCCGCGTCCGAGCTAAATGAGCGTGTGTGGTCTGCGGTTCGGCAGCAGAAGCGCGGCACGCATTCTTAATCCATCCGCAGTGAAATTGCTGCTGTCGCGAAGCAGCCGCTGACATGATCGCTTACGTGAACTGCTAGTCGACGCGAGCTCGGATGCGTCGCGACGACGAGAGCATTTTGCCGCCGCGTGGAAATTCGTTCAGTCGGTCGTCGATCAAAGTGGACACGGGATTGATCCCTGCTGAACAAAAACAGAAAAGTGAGACACACACATTTGAAGCGTCATTCAAAACCCAAAGTGCTAAAACCAGGCATGGCAGCCTCATTTGAAACCATAACTCTTACTTGAAACCCCAATTTCAAACCCTACCCTTGACTAACGCAAAAATCTTCATCCTATAATTCTGGTTTAAAAATGTTCATCTTAAACCTGAAGCCAATTTCAAACCTTAAACATGGCATACGCCAATCCTTGTTTAGAACCCGAACCCATGTTTAAAACCCTAATCATGTCTTGAAACCTTAACACAAAACCCGACTTGCTTCCCTTTGACGCCCTTCTTTGAAATCTTGAACGCCTCCCCCCCGTCTTGAAATGCGAACCAAGGCTTGAAACCCGAATGTGAAACCCCAACTCGATCTTGAAGCCCTACCCTGAAAACGAGGCTTGATACACTAATTTGAACGTTGAAACGCTAACTTTCAATTCCAAATCCAGGCTTGAAACTCGAACCCTAATCGTCGTTTCAAATTATATCCTCGGATTAAACCCTCATTTAAAACTCCAGCCGTGCTTGAAACCCTAACCCAGGCTCCAAACCCTAATTTGATCCAAATAAATCAAATCAATTTTTTTGAATAACAAAATTAACCCGTATGATGGAATAGTTATTAAACTTTTTTTTTTATTTTTAGCAAACCTAAAACGAATCCCCGGCACTGTTGCCATGGCGAATATCAGCCGAGGCTTTCGCCGGCATAAATCCGTCTGCGAGCAGATTAGAAAGACATTCGTGACACCTCTATCGCTTGGCTTGGTTCTCACTCGACTTTGCTGCTCCGACTCAACTTCCAATTTGCTTGCCAACGCGGAGAAAAATATCGCCGGCATCTGATAGCGGTCGTCGAGTGCGCTCTCTCCATTTTGTGGCACATGTGAATATTTGCGTTTTCGCTTGTCGCCGCTCGCTCCCGAATCGCGAAGGCCGGCTTGCCTGTAAACGGATGAGGCTGTCACGCCGCAAACAATTTGCATTCATCACGTCTTATCGGGGCGAGCCCACGGCGCCAGCAGTCGGGCAACACCACTCGGCGTCCTCGGAGGGGTCGAGGCTTCCGGGTTCAAGGTCAAACGATCGGGGGGGGCGGGATTGCGGCGGAGTTGGCGCCGTATTCCGTTATCTGCTGCCGGAAGATTCGACTTCTCCCTGATTGGAGTTTTTTCCGAGTGCCAAGGGCGCTTGACCATCTTTTGCTTGAGGGATTATCATCATTCAAGGTTTCCACAACCTTTATTGAAGCATAGCACATATTTTAGACTGAAAAAAAAAAAATTGGAACCGAGGCTTGACACGCTACTCAGATTTGCTTCAAACACTCATTTGAAAAGGTGGTCAAGACACAAATGGCCAGAGTGACGGTTTCCAGCCCGCCGATATTTTTGCATTTTTCGAGACGTTAACATGTTTTGGTGCAAGTTATCGTCACGCTTTGCCTCAAACTCCAGCGAGAGACAAAAAAAAAAAAAAGACGGGCAGAAGCGTTTTGGGAAATCAAGACATTGAAAAGAAATCATCTCCGTGGCGCTCCCCTCCAATCAATTTTTCATTTCCCATCTCCCGCCTGTGCTTGAATTCTAAATCATCCTGGATGTGCGCAAAGCGAGAGCGAGTCGAGGTTAACGCAAACGCAGCGCTCGCGTGAACAAAACGTGCCGCCATGCGCCTTGACTTGACCCGCGCTTGAGTGCAACGTGACTTTTGATTTGTTTGCACGGAGCTTGATCTCGCCGCGTGGTCGACGAGTCAAGGCGGGAGGTGGGGGGGCGCACAACGCGAGCATTTGCCCCTCCCGTCTCATCGAAAGCAGTCAAGGCCAGATTATCGATCAAAAAAAAGCTTCTCCGGAGTATTTGGTGTAAAACAGATTTAGAAAATTTGATTTCATTGAGTCGATGAAGAAACAGGACGGCAATATCACATATTTAGTTAAAAAAAAAAAAAAAAATTCAATAATCAAAAAATTTGATGAAATCAGGAAATCCGATTAGCAAATATGTTGTGATAGTAAATAAATTAGTCACAGCAAAATAAATAAATAAATAAATAAATAAACAAATGAACGAATAAATAAATAAATTAATTAATTAATTTAAAAAATATTCAACATACAGTAAAACAGGATTTCCCCCCCGGAAAATCCACGGCGCTCCCTCTTCTTGCCTCTAATTGGCTGGTACTCGCTGCCGTCACTGATGAGGACCCTCGAGCCAATCAGCGGCAGATGAGGGCGGGTATACCCACCTTTTCAGGGACCACGACACTCCTGCCAAAATTGTGAGGCAGATCCTGAGAGCTCACGCTAATTTCCGAAGCCTAAAAAAACAAAATGCAACACAAGGTCGCAACTCGAAAGTGGTTCTGGATCTTAACCCAGCCGAGCTGTCAAGTCATCGTTGACAATTTTGTCACAAGGCCTCGATCCTCACAAACATTTTCAGAAATCGACAGGAGCATCACAATCGACAGTCGTTGCTGTCGACGACGGATCAAGACGACGCGCTCTGCCACAAACTTTAAAATCGAGATTACCGTTCGATGGACAGCAGCCATCCGCCGCCATCGTCGCCGCTCCGCCTAATGGACCATTACGAAATTTCCAATTACGCGCGCCACAATCTCCTCGGAGGAAGCGCCGTGCGCTTTAATTTGATTCTGCTTAATTAGTGTCAAAGTTATTTTAATTGTAGGCCGAGCGCTGCCGTTTCCCTGCTGCGAGGTGTCCTCTTTTTTTTTTTTTTTTAATTTGGACTGGAAACATGGCTGTGCGACGGCGGTTGGATAAATTAAGAAAATGGCGTCGACGGAGATAATATTGTTTGACGACATTAAGAGGGCTATTAGCGCAGTGGAAAGCTTGCAAAAAAAAAAAAGAAAAAAATGGACCCACACGCAGTGAGGGAAGATATTGAGTGATCATATAAATATCCTTAATTTTTAAAAACTAGTTTATTTGAGTCGTGTTTTTCGGTATCTTGCACATGAAAATCGATTAAGCCTCCTCCGATGAGAGGCGAAACATTTTCCGAGACAAACGAAGCCGTCCGTTGCGATCCGATACTTGGGAGAGCGATAAAGCTTTCGCCGTACTGACTTCAAGTTGTTCAAAGGCTTCAAGCAGAAGATTACGATGTTCGACAAGATGAGGTCGCTATGCGTAAAGCTTTATCGCCGCTCTCGTCGGAGCACCGTTATGGCCGTAAAGCTTCTCAAACAGCAGAACTTCTTGCCAGGCGGCAATTTTGCAACGCGGCGCCAATTTAAAAACGGCAAAAGCCAGAATGGCAAATGGCGGCGGCCTGATGTCTGTATGAAAGAGACCAAAAAACTAAATAGAAAAATTTTTTTTTTCAGGACACTTGGATGATTATAGACAAATTATGGCAGATCATTTCTAGGGGATAGAAATGATTGTGTACACAGCTTTTTTTTTTTTTATAAGGGATTCAAATATCTCAATGCAGTACATCTCAATTATTTTCTGCAAGAAAAAAAAAACAATTCATCAACTTTCATTTATTTATCACGACTTGCAATTTTCTTGCAAATCGTGGCAGTTTGTCTGTCATGCCCACTCAAAATGATTCCCACCAACTGAGCTGCCAGAAGGCCGAACAAAGTCAATGATTAGCCGAAGAGTGTTACAAGAACGACTTGATTGAGACTCCCGCGGACTGGCCTGCTGCGCCGTTTGCTGTTCCTTTGACAAGTGATGAACCGCAGCTCCGGCAGCGTTCGTTGAAGCAATATCGCAAGCACAAAGCGACATGAACCACCTCTATTGTAATATTTGACGCATGAAGCTGAAAACTTCTTTTTTTTTTTTTGGGCTGCGCCGCTTCCACTGAATGTCCGAAAATTCCTTCATCCAATAAGATTCCAGCCTCACTGTCGCCGTCTCAATATAATCCGCCAAAGTCTTCGGAATCCGGCCGATGTACTTCAAATGATATTAGCGATGAAACATTTTCTTGAACAATTTTTGACGTCTTTAGCCGTCAATGGTAGTAAATGAGTTCATTGCGATTGTAATCGTGGTGGATTTAAAAAAAAAAAGGTGGAAGGTATCAGCGCACAACTGCGCTCTAATAAATATGCCGTCTGACAGTCTGATTGTATGTGGCATGATAGGTGGCAGATGTAACCGCCACGCCACGCTTGTAAAGTCGGCTCGTCATGGCGCCGAGACCAACCCGGGCGGCCCACAGGAGCACCTTGAACTTGCACCTCGCAATATTTGCCAAACGAGATTAGAGGCCTTTAATTAGACTGAAAGCTGCCCTAATAAAGCGATTAAATTAGTCACTGGTGCAGGGCGGCGGCGACGGCGGCGGCGAGGAATCCCGGCAATTAACCCCCGCTGCTTCCGAGCGTTACAGCGCAACTTGTCATTTTGCCGCCGCCGTCAACCCGAACGTCCCGACCTTGTCCAAAGTGCTTGAAATCTCATCGAGCAGCAAAATTAGTCACTTGGAAAGTCTTTTTTTATTTTTTTCTGTTCCTTCACTGTTTTCAAGTTAGCTTCTAGCGCTAGCTCCATGTGCTCGTCACTACTTTCTTTTTTTTTTTTTTAAACAACCAACGTCTTTTAGCAGTGAGGCCTCCGTGGACCAGAAGAACAATTTTGATTTCCGTAATTCCGGGCGGAAAACAGCCCGCGCCCCTCCCGCAGCGTCCTCGAGGAGCGCAAAAGCCTAATTTGACGAGGTGGGCTTGAGTCAGACAAAAGAAATCAATACGATAATCTGATGGGAGCTCACTACTTGTGTCACTTTTGAATTATTCGGGAGCATTTTGTCATGTTTCGTTCCAAAGTTTTAGTTAAGTCTCATCGGTGGACATGTAGCCCCTCGACATACTTCAGCGCTTCAACCAAAACGTGTTGGGGATTGCGGCTTTTTATTCCCAGGAATCAGATTTGAATGTTTGACCCGTGCAGGCAAGCCCCAAAGCTGCAGACGGCCAGAATAAAAAAAAAAAATGCATCTGGACTCAAAATGAAAGTCGAAAGGAGAGAGCGGAATATTATCTCTGGGCTGATCTTAATTTTACAAAATAGAAGACGGAAAGGGCTTACTTCAAAGTCCTTTTTTTTTTTTTCAGAGCAGCACAGTGTCCTAGTGGTTAGCACGTGCAACTCAACCACTTCCTTAACTAAGCGTGAGAGTAAAATGGACGGATGTCGAGCGATTCGATTCACCAAGATCTTATTATCTGACCTCACGTCGCTCGCAGCCTCTCTCGGCGAAGCTCCACGACAGAGATGGAAATGTTACACTTTTCCCGACATGACAGCTGACAAGTTGGGTATGAACACATCTTCACAAATGAAGCGAATAGCTGCTCATCACACACGTGCTACAAAAGCTTCCCCCTTTTTTTTTCCTAATTTTTAAAAGAAATGACGGCGACTTGACAATTGGCCCCGCTATTTAATGTCGCGGGGTCGTCGCGATTCAAAGAGCTGCACTCCGGAGCGACGCCGCAGCGAGGATGAAACACGGGCGTCTTCAAGATTCAACATGAAGGCGGTGAGTGGCGCTTGATGTCGCGCGTTTTGAGCTTTGACACCGCATCCGCGACCGCGTGTGACACCGGCTCCCGCGAGAGCGCTGCCAACCGACGCAACCTGAATGATCAGAGGCTAACAAAGTCTTTCACGGTGCGTCATGCTTGACGTTTGTTTTTTTTCTTTTAAAAGGAGAAATATTAATATTCAATCCATTAGACGTATATTTACATTTTCAAAATTGTAGTCCCTGCCTCCCAAAGACGTATTTATACGTCATAGCCTTTTTTTTTTTTTTTTTGGCGTCGTAGCTCCATGTTTTTATCTTTAGAACACAATATTGTGCAGGCGTTACAAAATCAGTCAAAAAAGAGAAAACCCCCCCGCTGTGATTGAGGTGTTTCCTTTCGTGAAAACGGCTGGGAATAAATGAGTTCAGGAAGCTTTAACGGCTTTTGTACAGTGCCGGTTGCCTTCTTGGTGCGAGTGATCGCTCGTGCAAAGAGAGCATTAGCAAGGTGCACGGCGGCGATTAAGGCCCGGCGAGCGCACCTCATTAAGGTTGCCCCCTTGCCATCAGATCCGACAGCAGCCGCTCCCACCTGCAACCTGCATCGCAATCATATCGCCTTGCGACCCGCTCGGTGACCCGTCGCTTCGCCCTCCGTGTAGCCGGCTGCTCATTAGCTTCCAGCTTTTAAACCGGCAAAAAAGTAGAAGGAACCTCTCTCGTTCTGCTACACAAACTGTAAAACTCATTTTTTTCCCCCCAATACTTAAAACTGCTCATCATTACTGATTTTTTTTTTTTTTTTGGTTTCGAATTTGCACGCTTCAAGGCCCTGTAAGAGAACGTACGTCCACACACTCCCTCCCACGCCTGCAACAGAGGTGAAAAAATACAAATAAAAAAATGTCTCTCGGTAGATCTGTCTGGTGTCTAAATTGGCTGGTCCTGAACTCGCAGCAAGAGGAGGACGGCGAGTACAGCGAGGTGTGCGCTTGCCAAACGCTCGTTAAGGCGGGAAGGTGAAATCGGCGAAAAGACAAAGTGCAGTAGAAACACATCCATGTCGCTCAAAGTACAAGCTACACTATAATTTAGCAGAAAATATTAATTATCGCACTAAAAAAAAAAAAATCACCAAAACATTGCAATTGAAAATTCCAGGGAAATGGAAAAGAATGCCAATTCAAAATCGTAAAACGCGGTGAGCTCGCCGATTTGCAAAGAGTGTGATTGAAAGCAATTCATGATGCATTCCATTACGTTTGGTTTTTTTTCCAAAGACTGAACCGAGATGACAGCAGCAGAAAACAGATGGCATCATCATCATCATAGAGTTAATCTACTGGTGACCTGCGTCGGCTCAAAGTTAGCCGCCACGCTGCCGACGAAATGACACCAATTAGCTGGCTGCGATAGCGTCGTCCCCCGTTCGGTAATGAGCTCTTTTCTCTGCTTTAATTTTTTATTTTTTTTTCATTGAAAAAAACAAAACAAAACATAATAGACACAAACAGCGCGGCTAATTGAGAGCTAGACATGAGACAAGAATTCGTTTATGACGTGAGCATTTATCGTCGCATTTCCTCGAGGTTCACCATTTTTTTTTTCATGCCATCGTTTTATGGGATTCTGATTTATCGGAATTCCCTTTCATGTGTGAAAGAAGAGACAGTCAATGCACCATTCTGCACATTAAAAGACATTTTTTTTTTTTTAAGTACACTCAAGTCGGAGCTTTTTTATGATCAGATTTTTATCGATTTGGGTGGTTGTGGATTGCATCGTCTCAATAAAAAAAACAAAAAAAACAATGTCTGATTATTTTTGCTGTAAGTCAACGCCGTCGTCATCACCCTCGCGGCCACCTTTGACCTCCCCTCGGCTTATTTGCCATTTGTCTCTCTCCAGGGGTTAAACACGTGCGTCCTTTATGGGCTCTCGCCCTTGATGGGGCTCGTAACGACATTAGGGAGCTCGTTAACGTGAGGAGACGGGAAGCGACCGCGCGGCGGGACAGGCGAGCGACGGGGGAGACACGAGGACAACGATAAGATGGTGAAAGCAGAAATGTGGTGAAGGTTTTTGACATTTTTCAGATGAGGGGAAAAGGATTGCTGCTAATGCAAAACTGCATAAATGAAAAATATGCGATATAGGATTTTAGTTTTTTTTTTTTTGTGGTCAAGGTCCGTTTCGTTAGGTGCCCAAAAAGTGGAAAAAAGAGGACAGAATTATTTTAGATGTTTAAAATAAATAAAATTGGGAGTAGGAGATAAGATTAAGGGGTTAGGATTCATATTTCCAGTCAGTGTTATGACGACAGAATAATTTTTTATTTTATTTTTTTTTAAATCAGATGCTTTTTGTAGGTGCTAAAAAAGTTCTGACCAGGAAAAAAAAAAAACTGGATGTCCAGTTTTAGAATAGGTTTTATTGTTGAGGATTTGAATTGTGATGAGAGATTCAGTCTAATCTTGAATTATTTCAAAATCAAACGCCTTTTTTTGGTGCCCATGGTTACAAAAAAAAAAAAAAGATTTGGGTTTAGGATTAAAGAGTTCAAGTTAATTTAGGATTAGGGATTATCTAAATATAATATTTTTTTTTTTAAGTGCGGGAAAAACAGTTTGCCTCCTCACCTTTTTTGCCGCATCTTCTCGCAAAATATCCTTCAGCTTGCGTTAAAATGACAAATTGTTCATGCCTGCCAGCTGCGCCGTTGTGGGGAGTTTCATTTGATTTCTTTTTAATTTGCTGGAGTCTAATTGTGTCACAAACGCTGCCGGGGGCGAGGTCAGCCCAGCATCTTGTGTCACCCAACATTTGTGACATCCGGCGCGTAACACGGTGTGCTGAATGTGCAACTTGTGTGCAGCGGTATACTTAGCACACAAGTGGCGGACGAGGTCGCCGCCGATAATGTCAGCGCTCTGACAGCCCAACACGTTAACGCCAACACGGAGCGGCATATTTCATTTTTGCCGCCCTGCTATTTTTTTTTTTCTCCTTTCCTCGGCAGCTTTTGTCATGCATGCACAGGAAATTTCGGGGGAAGCTCGAGACATAATTTCCTTTTCTTTGTATCGCAGTCGACACTGCTGTAATTATAGCAGTGTGGTGTCAAGCCACGTCACCGGAAAAAAGACTGCGGTTGTCAAGTGAAGTACGCATGCAAATGTGGGCCTCACTTTTGCATGAAATACTTGACATGGTAGACGTTCATGCGGCTGTCTTTTGTGTCATGATTGATTTTTTAGTATTTGCACAAAATTGAGAGTCTCTTGGATTGGCGGCGTTTTGTTTCACATTGCAGGGCTGGAATAGTTTTGGATTTTTCTTTTTTTTTTTTATTCAGTTTTAATGTTTTTTAGAGCATATTTGTTAGCTTTTTATTTTTGGGCAAAGGCTTTGTTTTAGTTTTATTTTTGGCTTTAGTTTTTTTTAATGACATTTTTTGTCAAGTGCAAGCTAAAAAAAAGGGCTCAATACATTAAAAATGAACTCCAAAAGCTCACGTGCAAGGTTCTAACTTGGAATGATCTCGAACGGGCCTGGTCAAGATCTTCCGAGTCCAAGCGGCCGACCCCATGGGGACCTTCGCGTCCCAGGACAGAAGTCCACAGCTGGGCCGAGGCGTCCGTGCGCCCCCTGGGCCGACCCAGCTGCGGTTCTTCCGACACACGGTCGAACTCGACGTCTCCGGAGACGTCACGATAAACAAACGACCATCGGGAAGCGGCATATGGCCCGCGTCTGCCGGAGCGTTTCCCTTGGGTGGCGAGACGTCAACACGAGGCCCCACTGGATCAACGTGTCATTCGCCAACTCCGAGTCTTTTCGGGAGACGCGACTAATTCCGGAGTTTGCCAATGTCGGTCATGGAGGAAGAAAAAGAGAAAAAGGGTTACCTTGAAGGAACGAGTGACGTTGGGGAAAGACGAGGAGATAAAATAAAATGGCAAACAAGACACTCAGCGCTGTAGGACGATCGCTGATAAACAACATAAAAAAAGTGCCGAGGCCGTAAATTAAATGCACTTATCATATCCTAATTTTTTTACGACCGTGGTGGTAGAATTATTGCAATGTTCATCTCAACTTTTCCGCTTTCACCTTGACGACAATGAGAACATTTTCAACATTTAAACTGTTAGCTGGTGAAGTTGAAAATCACCTTTGATGATTATTTGGAAAGCTGCTCAATTTTGCAACGATCTCTTTCATATATAACCAAGATAAAACCACTTAGGTCCTCGCATGCCTTCAAGTCATCTCGCAAGAATGTGACTAAGCTGACACAAAGGGGCGGGGGGGGGGGGGGGGATGAAGTCAAAGTCTCTCTCTTGAGCTGCCAGCTGTTCCAGCGGCGATCAATGAATGCGTTTACATGGCTCTCAGCGCCAGGGAACCCCGCCCGCCGCCGTCAAGGCGAACAAAGAGAATGCTTTATGCTTTACGTAACGGGCGAGGTGCAGCGGAGGACAGCGCACCGACAAACAAACAAACCGGGCAAAGCCGCGTCCGTTCAAAGAAACGCCGGCGCGGTGCCGCATGGAGTCAGCCTAACCGTATTTCATCTGCCGTGAAAAATTGAGCGCCGCTGCGGCGTTATATCACCAGCGAGTCCACAGAGGGGCGGAGATCAAAGCCCATCTGATGATTCTCTTTCGAGCTCTTCCTCGCTATGACGCAAGTTCTGATGTACTGTACCGTACGGCAGCCTGGCAGGCGCGTCGGAAACATGCCGTCAGACTCTGCGAGTATCCTCTCATACGTTCCTTCCTGATATTAAAACAAGATCCTTTTATCGGACTTACGAGGACTTTTGATTTCTCTGCACGCAACCAGTTGGGGAGGGAGACGGTATTTTCACGTTAGGGCAAATTTATTATTTATGTGACATACAACCGGTACGATTCAATTAGCGGGAAATAAAAATTTCACAGAGGGGAAGGAACAAAACACATTTTCCCACTCGTGAGTGGAAGTTTGTTTTTCTTTATAAGATCAAATTGCTAGCCGACGCTCATAGCAGACATATGAAGCGGACGGGAGATTGTTGTCACGTATTCAATAGTCGCTGCTTGCAAGAAATGACGGCAGCGCCTTCAATATTGCTGTGGGCCTTTTGGCAGCTTTTCCCGGCCAGTATTTTGCCAATTTTGGAGCGACGTTCAGTTCTGGGTAATGTCGCTGTTGCGCTAGCTCTTCACTGCGTTGGAAATTATTTTGGATTATTTGGCCCCAGCTCACCCGAGCACCTCATGAAGAAGACAAACTATGTTGAAGGAGGATGGATGGCCGGTTGCGAGGATGGTTTTCCACTTTCTCCCCCATTTTCTTGTCAACCAAATACATTTGTGCGCACTTCCTGACACTCACACAATTCCATATTCCAGCAGCCAGTTAGTTTCCTGCTTTGCATAAACCAATAACGTAATGGAGAGCAAGCGCTTCCCTGATGAACAGCTTCATGAATAATTGAAAATAATACCTCATCTCAAAACTTTTTAACTCGCTCCAGCTAATCGTCTCGAGAAAAACGTTTGTGCGGTCACTACGTGTATTATTGCAGAATCATCGCTGCATTCAAATTTTAACTCAGTCCAATAAAAGCGGAGTCGCTTTGATTTCTTCGCGGATGGATGATGAGGCAAACAATCCGACGGCTAACTCTTCAAAGCAATTTTGTTCGAAAACATGAATCATCAAGGTTTTAGTTTATCCCCTTTTTTTTAATGTGCTGCCCTCTAGTGGTTAGACCAAAAATCAAACTGAACGTTAACACTTTTTTTTCCCCCAAATTGCCTAAAAATCAATGCATCATCTCAAGAAGTGATCTTGCAAAAAACAAAAAAAGTGCCAGTTCTCCATCCACGTCACGCCACCCTTGACCGAGTGCCTTTGTGGGTGAGCGGTGGGACGGTTTGCTAGGACCTAATGGAGGTCATTCTACAGAAGGGGACAGTACATCAGCCGGACATTAATCGGCTGGCTCACCTTCACCATTGTCCCCGGTGGGATGCGCCGGAAAGGACCTGAGGACGGCAGAGGGGAAATCAGACGGTGAGCGATTAGGTTAATGAAAGAGAAGGAAGCGAGCGGACGGGAGGAAGGTGGCGCCTAAGGCAAATAAGTTTAGAGGAGAGACGTGGGACGGAGACACTGATTGGCAGAAGAGAAATAAGAGCCCGGGAACACTGTCACAATGTCGGAGAGGATGACTTAAAACCTTCCACTTTAACCAGGCCGGCTCCTAACGCTTCTATCAAGCACGGGAAGGTCAATGAAAGCGGGCGCTATGGCACAGAAAGTCCATTTTACAGCTGTCTGGCTTTAGTGACGGTGATTTAAGTGAAAATCTCCGATAAAGTGTCCTCTAAAAGCGCCACAAAACTCTCTCGGCCGGGACCTTGAAGCGAAGAGGAGGCAGCGCCGCGAGAACGTAGGACAAAAGATGCTCACGGTGATTCACGCTGCACTTATGCCACAGAAGAAAGCCAAAGAAACGATCGCATGTATAAGGACGGGACATTTCGTAACGCCAAAGCACCTATTTTAGTTTTCATTCCAACTCGAGGGATGTGCAATTTTCTTTCAAATTTGTCCCATTTTTAGCCTTCTATGGCGGTCACATTTGAAAGAATTCCTCCTAAAGAATTGATCTGCTTGTTTTGTTACGAAGGAGGTTTCATCTAAACATTTTCAAGATGATCCGCTGTTGCTGTGGCGACGCGTTGTTTGCCATGAAAAATGAGCTCATTTTTAAAGAGGCAATATCTTACTGAACTCCCTCGAGACGTTAAACCTGATTCATCTAAAGACAGAGAGAATTTACCAAAAGTGGTCCCGAGGAACGATTAATCGACAACTAATCGATTATCAAATTAATTGATCATCGTCTCGATAATCATTAAATTGTTTTATTTACAATTTTCTAAATCACGGAATGTCAGCCTCTCAACAGTAAATGGTCTCAGATTCAAATAATTGATTTTACTTTGGAAAACAATAATCAACATTTTGCTGAAATGTTACGACCCAAACTAATAACCGAACTTCACTTATGATTGTTCACACTCGAAAGGGGGTTATTTTAATTATCCGATGAATACATCGTAACATATTTTTCAATGAGGAAAATAGCATTTTATGATATTGTACTTTACAAAAACATATAGCAAGAACAATAGCTAGCTAGCTAGCACTAGCGCTATGTTTTTCGGAGCAACTGAAAGCTAGCAAATCCTTCACGTAACAGTTAGCTGAGCTGGCAAGCTGCAAGTTTTCAGTGAGTGGTTGATCCGCTCTCACTCACTATTTGTACGCAAGTTGGCAGAAAAATCGTTGGAGAAATGTAGCAGCCGAGTCGTCATTTCACACAACATGGCTGCGCTTCTTGACAATACGCTCCGCTATGTTGAAAAACAACGCATCATGAGCTTTTAATCGCTTTTGTTGGCTTGCCAAAATGCTGGCGTGCGTGTTCTGTTGTCGATGATATTCATCATTCCAGTAGCGGGGCTCATGTCACGCCTGGCGACATCGTTTTTGGCCGTGAAAACGCAATGTGGAGATCCAACATTTTCAATTAGTTTCGGCGCCTGTGTCACATTTTTCCCGTAGCAATAAAACCTTTCAGCATTCAAGGCCGAGCTGTGCTGCATAGTTGACCGAGCGTGCCCTTCCGACATCAAACAATGTGTTCAATGTGTTATTTATTTCAACTGGTGTTAAAAGAAAGGTTGCTCCATCTGATTTGATTTCCCTCACACATGGTGAATTTCTCGTTGCACCCCACAATCTTGCGCCATTTACTCCCAAACGTTAAAGTGGATTGCTGTTTATTTATTAAGCAACATAAGTCTTTTAACCAACCAGGCCCCCACATTCTTATTTACTTTTTTTTTTTATTAAAAAGAAAATACTATGGAGTTAAATTTGCTAACTTGTAAAATGGAGATAATATAATAAAAGACATTTTAGCCCAAATTAATAATTTATCACCCCCAAAAATAATTTTATTAAAATTTAATTAAATTTTAAAATTGAAATAATGATGGGGAGTGCAATACTTTTTTTTTCTTCTACGTGGGACCAGTCATTTGGCAAGTGAGCATACTTGTCTTTCAATGAGGCTTCAGTACAGAAGTTAGCGACATTATTGATCGGAACACCTTACCTCGCCTGCGCAGCAGTAACGTTCAAAAATTATTACTTGCATTATTTAAAAGGAGAGAAAAATCTCAGTTGTTGTTACCGTTATTGATTTGTTTTTTAAATGTTTTTTAATTTTTGCCATGCTGGTCTTTGTGCGTTAAGTATACACACTGTGCTAATGAGAACTAAAAAAAAATAAAAAATGTGTTTATATTTCACCTTAACACACGAGTTGTTTTGCTTCTCTCGTAATAATAATATAATATACACATCCAAAATGTGGTATGTACGTGAACAACTTACAAATATTTTTCAATAATCTCTGTGGCCTGAATCCTGCTTCGTAGCGACCGATGTTGTCAACACAAAAATAGTTATTTCTGGTGCTGCCACAGCCTGCAGGTGTCCAATTATTCATTGACACCGCTGGGTGGGGGCGCTGACACCTCATGCTCATTGATTGCACAGATTAAAAAAAAAAAAAAAAGCATTCTTTGATCATTTCTTTACCAGTGTCACTCACGCTGTGATTGTCTTGTCTGCATCGGTGGAGTGGATTTTTCAATGCTATGGCATCCTCTGGGTTGGGTTGAGTGCGTTGGGGGGGGGGATAAATAAATCAGATCAGGTCGGTGAATTTCCAAGCGGCAATAGTACTTATGAAGTTACAATCTGAAATGAGAAAAACATTAAATATTTTATATGAATATACATTTAATCTTCTGGGCCACCCCTCCCAGGTGATGTAAATATTCGTGTAGGGCTATTTGTGTAGCACTATATTTGATTATTTTCGCCTCAGACACTTAAATTAAATTGCTTGCTATTTTTCTGTTCCACGTCAGATCTGCTTTAACTCGGTTCCAGTCACACCTTTGTGAAAAGTGTACACGATTAGCTGCCTAATTTAGCTTAGTTAGCATAGCTTCTCTGTCCTCTTTTAAGTACTCTACCTCATCCTTTTGAGAGAACAACACCCGTCAGAAGTGTATCTTATTTGCCGCTGTGGAGGCAATCATTACTACCTCAGGAGCGAGTCGGCAACATGTTTAGCCAAGCTAGTAGCCACCCGAAGCTAGATGCTAGCTAGCTGCTACAGAGCAAGTAGCATGGCGCTTGCCTCGACCGCCCACGTCCCATGCGTAGATGACGTAGACGCTTGACAGCAATGTTAAAGTGTCCAACACAGCGAAGTTATTTGGGACAGTCTTCACAGTTCTGGAAAAAAAAAATGAGATGCTAAGATTTGCTATTGAGTGTGTATTAAGGAAGCGCAAAATAACTCGCAAATTACGATGTAAAATCTGCTCATGTCGAGTCTTGTGCTTATATTTTAGATGACATTGATTGCACCTCTGCGCTTATACTCAAATTATTTTGTTGATTTTTGTGCCTGAAGATAACTATTTGTGAAAAATGAGACATTGACAACGTGCGCGCTTGTGGAGGACTCCTAACGCAGTAACGGCCGCCCAAAGGTCTGAAATAATTGATTTTACGCACGCAAGCGACAGGAAAATGATTCTTTTAAGAAGAAAAAAAACCCTCCATCTTCTGCCAATTACTCACATCGACTGCACGCCGCACAACGATGAGCGAAAAGTTGCTTCTGTTGGGACTTTGAAGCCACGTGAGTGTACTTTAGTGCGAACGAAGGAGACTAGAAAGCCAGCGGAGGGTCAGCAAACAATCTTGATTTGAACATACAGACGTCCCCCCCCACTGAGAAGAACCATGCCGGGATAAAGACGAGAGAGCTGCTCTTACCGCCCCCCCCCCCCACCCCGACAACGCCGCATTGTTTGACTAGAAAGAGACGAGCGCTTATCATGACTGCCCTTGAAGATCCGGTTGCAGCGATCCATCCTTCACGTGTCGCGGATTGTTCATATTTCACCCGGATGACAATAAAAGGTCATTAGCGTTAGGCTGCCCCCATTGGTCTCTCTTGTCTTCTAAATGATAGCATCTATTCCGTCGGGCGATGGAAGGCGCAAAGTTATTTGAAGAGCGAAGGAGAGGCCGACCTCCAGAAGTGAACGGAAAAAACACGCTATAGCATCGATCCGCTCTTTTCTCTTCGTGTTGCAAGCAAAAAAAATAAAAAATTACATCAGGCGGAGAAAGTATTGAGCGTGAGGTAGAGCTGGGCAATATTGCCTTAAAATTCAATCTCCAATTTTGTTCTGCACAGTATGATTTCCGATTTGAAATGTTTTATCCCCCCCCTTGCAGCAAAGGACAATGACATTATTCAAGTTTTACTTTTCATTTCCCCCCTTCTAGGATTTTTTCCCGATGAAAAACAAGCTTTGAAGTTTTTCTTCCGTTGATCATGAACTCATTCATTGCCAAACATTTTTAAAGCTCCTCATATTGCCAGCTGTTTAAGAGCATTTTGACTTCTCTTCACGACCCACACGATCGACTTTTTTTCTACCTGAAAGAATCTGTATGCTTCCCTTTTGTTGATAATCCTCAGTAGAACATGAGCTGACTTCAATAAAAACACCGGTTTCCGACCCAGAAGCGGAGAAAACAAGAAAGAAGTCAAGCAAAACAGTGACTGTATATAAGAATTTAAAAAAACAAAAATTGAGAACGACCCCCACCCTCGAACATCTCAACAAATCAGTTTATATTTATATTCTCATCTTCACAATTTACTTTGAGATTGCCATCCAAAGGAAATTATGTCAATCAATCAATAACATTTAATAATTCACCCAGTCCTAGTGTAAACAGATTCTTATTGGATATCACTTGAAATAGATATTGAAATCCCCCCCCCCCAAAAAAAAAAAATTGATAGCGACATTAACTCATTCATTACGAGCCCAGGTGAAAAGAATGCACTTTGTGACTTTTATATCCGTCAATGGCAGTGAATGAATTCAATTGTAATTGGTCCTGAAGCGCAAATGTGGTTTTATCTGGTCCAACAGATGAGCTGTTGGCCGCCTCAAGATAGAGGGCACCGCGCCCACCCCCCCGGTCCCTTCACTGAGCTTGATGACACGTGACCTTTGGCTCTCATCATCGCCGACGCCTTTTCGCGCGGAAAAAGAAATATATTGTATCGACACGTACGACCTTTTTTCCATCATCGACTGCCGAGCGTCCGCCGTCCGTCATCGTGTCGCCGTCCACGCTGAGCCCGGAATGACGATTAGAGAACGTAAAAGTGAGCAGAAATCAAAGGATTTTTATACAAATTTGGAAGAAGTCTGAAGTGATCCAATTTCACGCTTTTTTTTTTTTTTGCTGTTGTTTACGCTGCCGATTGCGCCTCTTGAGAGCAAAAAAAAAAACGCACAAAAAAACAGCAAATTAGCAGTTAAACCAAGCAGCGTGAATCCAGCCAACAACATTGATTGGGCTCAGGTAGAATATGTACAGAACATTGTTTTACCTTCAATACATGCCCAGGAGAAGAGAACATTATTGTCATAGTCAACAAATCACTTTATCTGAATTAGCTCTGCAAGCAATGATCGAGCCGCGGGCGGGGAAAAAAAAATTCTGAGATGAACGTGACGCGCATGCACGATGGACGCTATTGTCTTCATTCAGGAGCCTTGCAAATTAATTTCCAGCACACATTTGAAAAGGGATCGTTTCATTAGGAGAGATTACAAAGGGGAGTGTGTACTGCGGGGACCTGAGGTCGAAATGGAATGACATCAGATTATTTGCTTTTTCTGTACAAATGCAACCTCCAAAGTCTAACGTGCTTGAAATAAAAAATACGCCTCACGCGTGAGGTAGGCATTCGAAAAGGTCCTTCAAAAACAAACTTGTACTACAGATGTTGTCCGGTTGCTACCAAATTTTAACCTGATTTACCAAAAAGGAGAACAAACCTGAATTGTGACACACTCAAATATTTTGTTATTGAATATGGGTGAAAACGCTTTTTTCCTCGATTTTGAACATTTTTTCTTTCACCACTAGGGGCGCTCTATAGTGAGAAAATAGCACAAAATCTTTCTGTACATGCATTAAACTATTTTTTTTCAACAGAGAAAACTGTAGTTTACAGCCTGGTGCGACTTGTACATAGTTTTTTTTTTTTCCCAAAAAATAATTGCTGCATCTTATATATGGGTGCGCTTTAAAACCCACAAAATACAGTAGATATGAAAAAAAGATGTTTGCCTAATTTGTTGTCATTTAATGTTTACTAGACTAACTTGCGCATATTTCATTTTATTTTTTATGTGTGTGTTTGTGTGTGTGTATCGGCAGAGTGTGGTGGGAAGTTTGATGATTTCCTATTAGCTCACGCAGGTGTAGCCGACCTAATGACGAGTACATAAATGCCTGAATGAAAACTCATCAAGAGTTTGATAGTCTTGTGTGTTTCATAACTTATAAATGTTTTTGCCTCGAGATGAAAAAGTTTGAAAACTGCTGACTGAATCATAAACACAGTATGAAGCAGAAATAAAAAAAAAAAAACTGCATTTATTGTCTTCTTTATTGTTGTGCCTTCATCAGGAAAAAAACACGTTCCCTGATTAATTATTACGGCGGCCCTCACCATGTTTATTATGCCTCTGTAATTTTATATAGCCTTCAAAAAGTAACCTGGCACTAACTCAACTTTATAGGACGCCGTATAACGATATAATCATCGGTGTGGAATTAGGCAGAAATTAGCCGTGATTTACAAAGTGCAGTTTGATGGTCTTCAGCAGCAGTGAGGCACAAAGTGCAGAGAAGAGTCCAGTGAGTGTGTCTTGTGTGGGGGGGTGCGTGTGTGTGTGCAGCAGTGGTCACAACTCAAGCGGGTCTTTCTTGTCCTTATCACATGTTGCACATGTCTCAGCCGGGAGCCGGCGGGCTCCAGGCCTAAGATGGTGATGGTGCGCGCTCGCTATACGAGGCGGCACCCGCTTATGAGCGCCTGCTTCTGGAGGGCACGCGCATAAATTATGTCACCGTCGCTCACATGGAGCTTGGGATTCATTGGCACTGAATCCATCAGAGGGCATGTGTCAAATCCATGACAGGAGATATAAAAGATGCTCGCTTTTGATTGACACTGTCACAGAGGTGTGAATTAAAAATTACTGCGGTAATAAGCATGCCAGGCCAGCAGGGGGCGAAAAAGAAGAAAGGCGTATGAAATGGGAAAAGAGAAAAAAACGGCAAACTTAATTTTAAGTCGGAAGTGGCATGTGCCTCCCACATTAGATAGCTCGGCGAAAAAAAATCTTGGTCCCCAAATCTGGTTCCCATGCGGGAAAGGAGTTGATCAAAACACAAGCCATAGAATTCCCAAATCATTAAAATGGTTGCTTCAAACCAAAATGCCCAACTTCCTGTTAAATTTCCCGCCAAAACGCGGGCTAAGTTTAGCCCCCCCTTTTTTTTTAGGGATTTTGTATTCCCCCTGTGATGTCATCCGATCACACTCGCCGAAGTCACGTCAACCGCAGGTGATGATAGCTCCCAGACCGGCCCCATTTATTTGATTCCATTGATCAAGCCTCGAGCGGCGCTAATGCAACATGTCACGTTTTGCCTGAATGACTTTGACAAAGCTGGCAGAACTGAAGAGATGCAGATTGACGGACGCAGACAAGCAATACACGCCCACACACACACGCACGCACACGCACGCACACGCGCGCACACACTCCGCCCCTCATCGCAGAAGCATTAGCAGTCCATTAGCATTCTGTGACATTTCCTCATCCATCCGCAGGGGAAAAAAAAAAAAGCAACGGCAGCCCCCTGTAAACACACCGCTGCGGCAAAGAGAAAAGGGAATAAGAGCGTAATGTAAAATGGCATTGTTCAGCTGGTCAGACACCAGGTGTGCATTCTAATGCGGAGCTCGAGGTCAACCTCGCAATGACTGAAACAGAGGACGAGGGGCTTTGGAGGAGGACCACGATAAGAGGGCGGACAAATGGGGCCGGGAGATTCAGAGCGCCGGGGACTTTTAAAAGGCCACAAGCTACGAAAGGTTATCAGACGCGGCAACAATCTGAATTTTTTATGGCGGTGGCGTGTGCACGTGCGTGTGTGTTGGGGGGCGGGGGGGGGGGCACCTTATTATCCACTCATAAAGGAGGTGGGTCACGCGTGATAAAACAAGTGCATATGAAAGGACACACTCGCTAAGTTTACAGGAGCACTGTGAAATCTCTTTAAGAGGCGACAATGTTTGGATTTTGCACGCACCCATCCACCCCCACCCCTCCTCCTCCTGCCCTGTTTGATAAATGCGCTCCACTTTACGAGCAGATAATGCAATATTATGGAACAAATGCGGTAATGTGGCATTCATGGTTCTTTTACGAGCAAAGATCTACAAGAGGATTACAATTTTCGGCAAAGGGAAAATAAAGCCGGCATACTTTATATGGATTAATTCCCAGAATTGACCCATTGGACAAAAATGAGGGTAAGGTTTAGGGTTGACGTAGAAAAGCGAGATGTCCTTGACCAATCTGGCATCAAACTATGATGATGTCATCTTCTTTCTGTCCTTTGATTGGATGACTCTCTGACTACGTCTTGGCCGTAGAAAACTTCATCAAGGTTCCAAAGTTAGCGCCACATACACATTTGGGAAGGTGCTCAATCGTGGGAGCTAAATTTATGGGATTGATTCAGGGTATGAATGTGTCGAATATTTTGAACCGGAAGTTCAAGAAAATACAATCGATCATTTCATTTGTGGGCTACCAGAACGTTTTATCCTCGTTATTTGGATGTGGGTTATTTAAGGTAGACTGCCACTGGGTTGTTGACGCACATGGAGAATAACCAAATATTTGATATTTTTCTGTAAGCATGAGCAGCTCTGATATAATGCATGCTTAATTAGCGCGCATGAGAAGTGAGCGTAAACAAGCACTCACTCAAGCATGCGAGAAACGCAACTCGCCCCCCCCCGAGAGGCAGATGCACTACAATTGATATCACCTTCAAGTCGACTAAAAGATGCTGTTAGATTGTATGAAGCCTGCTGGGAGGTGCTCATTAATATTCATGAGGGCAGCGGCACTCGTTAACCGGGTTAGGATTGGGCTTGAGACAGACGCCGGTCCATCATCACTTCCTTCTTCTCAGCCCATGCGAAGCCACCCGCAGAGCCCCAAAAAACGGGTAATGCAGGAGGCTTTGTCATGTGCCATCGAGAATGGCTTGAGTCAGACTTGTTGGGGGAGTTAAAACGGATTCTGAATGAGAAAGGTCACGTCATTTACCAACATTCACAACAGGTTATTATGGAAGTGTCGAGCCTTGCGAAATAGGCACAGATGACGCACATGTAGCTTGAACAAAGCAGTAGCGCTAGCCGTATTAAGCTAGCTTTAGCGTTAGCAACATTTGTAGCATGACCTTTACATAACGGAGTATTGTTGAAACACTAAATGTCATCAGTTTGAATTTTCTCTCGCCTCAGGCGTCTTCGCACTGTTTTCTTGTCTTAAGCCCAATTGAGGGATGTTTTTTTTTTTTTTTTTTTTGGGACAATTTTAGGACCTTCTTGGAACCGCATTTATTTTGGAAAGTCATGATGAAATATGTCTCTTGCCCCAGTCATTATGAAAGAACCCAAAAAAATATTTTAAAATGCATTTTATTCATAAAAATCAACATATCCAGCTTCAACAGACGCGTTCCACATAGCATAATAAACATTTCTTTTCTTTATTCCTCTCATTAATTGCAGGTAGGGCACTAAAAAACGGGCGATAAATCCAACGGAACGCGAAGGGGGGGCGAATGCCGCCTGATCGTCGTTTAAATACGAAGCCCAAAACAGAAGAATGATAGCTGGTTGTTACACAGAAACAAGACGAATAAGCATCGCGGAAGCACAACTCGCACGCGCCAAATTTCGCAAGGCCGAGAACTGTTTGGAATCGTCTTCGTGTTGATCACTTTTCAGCTAAAAAGGAAAAAAAAAAGAATCATGTCGGCCAATTTTGTTGAATTCAACAGTCGTGCGCGTTTAATGATTAGAACACTCGAGTGGATGGTTACACTGAGAAAAAAAAACGTAGCATGATGGATGGCACAAGGTGGCTCAGCCCTTTTCGAGGTTGATAAGCAAACGAGGGAAATGTTGGCACTGTTCCTTTTTTTCGAGCCTCTTGCGAAGAATTAAACGCGAAGAATCCAAAGGTGTTCAAAGCAAAGACGAGACAATTTACGATTTTAAACGCCGACTGTCCTGGTTATGTACTTATAATCACGTCTTCGAAAGCCATTCTGAATTTATGAAAACAACCACCGAGCACGAGTTGTTAAGTCAAATATTAACAAGGTTTGTTCATTTCATTTTTTTCAAGTTCGGCGGGCCGGATCAAAACGTTTAACGGGCCGCATGTGGCCCCCGTGCCGTAGCTTGCCCACGCCTGTTCTAAGGCTTCTGCAAAGCTTGCCGATGAGCTGATAATTTGAATCAGGACGAAGGACGAGGACGTCTCGGTCACCCCCTCAAATCGACCATTTTAGTCGCCATATTTGGGCAAATTGCAAAGCTTCTATTTTGACGAAGTCGCTCGGAAGCAGGTATGACGCGGAAATCGAGAAGTTTTTAAGTGGGCTCAGCATGGTGTCAAATTGAGTGATTACCTTCCCTTTCATGACATTCTAATGATACAGTGAGCACCAAGTAACTCTCGGAACAAACGCATGATTAATTCAGCCAACGCCAAACTCGGAGAGAATGTGAGATGGCGACGTGTCCTCATTCGTTCCCTTCCTCGTCAATAGCCCTAATATTTAATTAACTTGTCCAATTTATCTTGCGCCGAGGTAACGAGTGAAGCGTGCCGAATGAAGCGCCTTGCTGAAGAAAAGCACGATTCCTGTCGGCGGGAGCGCATCCCTGCAACCACCAAGCAGATGGCAACCGTGCAACACAAAATCAATTAGTGTCATGCCTTTTCTGCAGGGCTACAAAAAAAAAAAAAAAAGCAATTTCCTCTTGATATCGCGATTGGTGCACGCACCTGACCCACACAGCTCATCGACAACGTTCAGCGTTGGGGTGGATTCGAAAAAGGCATTAACAAGCGTCTTGTTTTTTTTTTCTGCTGTCATCCGAATGTTGCTTTGTAAGCGAAGCAGCACGTACTCGATGGAATGCCTCGGGCTCAGGCAAAGCACGGCATTCCTATCGCTGCTTGAAAAATATGTGAGCATTTGACATGAATGGCAAAAACCTAATGGATGTTGAAACGTCCACTTGGCACCCTTGTTTTTCCTCGTTCGGAATTTCACAGCCTTCGAGCCGACAGAGGTTTCTCATCAAGCGGAGTGGAGACATCAAATCTCACTCTTTACATATTTATAGATTTAGTCGCATTGAATGTGCGCACGTACAGAAATTAAGGAGATATTAAGAGCCTCACGGTGCATGTATTCCTATTTTAGTGATATGCTTTTATTTATTTATTTAATTTTTTTTTTTTTTACTTTTGACGGGAATGCTTTAATGTCAGACCTTGTGAGGCAGTGGTGTCCAAATTATGGCCCCGGGGCCATTTGCAACTCACCATCCAATTTTTGCTGGCCTGTGAGTTGTACTAAAATCTTTTGAAATGGCTCACAATGCTGTGAATTTTTAAAAAATTAATTAAATAAAAAATTAATTATGGTAGGATGTGAGCAATGGGAACTACGACTGCTCGTACTACGAAACTTTTGCAAAATAGTAACAGAATTGCTCTTCAGAACACTGTGGAGAATAAAAAATAAATGAGTTTCAGAAACACTTGCTGCTTCATTTCAAGGTTCGATTTGTGAATATGCTGTTTTACATGAATGGTTCTCAAGTCTGCTCAGCCAACTACAAATTAATCTTGTTTTGGTTCAAAATGTGGAATTCAGCTGCCGCCCAGTGGAGTAGCGGACATACACTTTTTGCCTCATCACTCTTTAACAAAAAGCCTCAATATTGCAGTTTTTTTTTAAATAACTACATACTTTACACACATTATCCTTTGTATAAACACAGTATAATTGCTTGATTGGTTTTAAATTGTTGAATAAATTAAGGTTACAAAAATAAAGCGGCCCTTGCATCTTTTTATTCTGATTTGATTGAAATTTGAATTTAAAGCAATTTAAACTTCTTGACATTTTAGGGCAAGGTTGGCTGTAAAAGGAACAGCATGCTCGCCAACACTTTCCATCGGAACTTTGGCAATTTTCATTCGCTACTATAAAGCCACAGATGACAGCAACGGCATGTCCCCCCCCCCCATAAATGGTACTGCATACATTCAGTGTAAGCCGGGCCTCGTGGGAATATAAACACAGGTTGGAATCGTTTTAAAGAACAACAGCAGGATGGCCATCATTCTGCTGTTTTGCTCAGCATGTTTATTATCGTATCAGGTTCTCGTTGCGCTACGACATTAGCTGAACACGTACAATCCGCCACCCCTTGAAGCCGTTCAGCTTCTCGAGCAAAAAACGCATCCGGATATTGTACGAAATTTGGAGTTGCTGCCTTTCTTGCAGACCTCCAAGAGAAAACTGAAAAAAAAAAAAAGAATACAAATATTTACTTTCATTTTGACTTAAATGCTGCGTTAATAGCACTTTCAGATGACAAATTTGCGATTGGGCGGCACTCCTCCAATGGGAGGATGCGCTGAGCCCCGTTATGGGAGGAGCCAGATAAAATTTGTTAGGCCCAAGCGATACCATTTTGGAAACTAAAAAAGGCAGTAATTGCAGAACCTTTAGCATGAAATCCTAGTAAATTCTGACTTGTGAGGGGAAATCTAGATTTAAAAAAAATAAATAAAACATTTTAAAAAAACTAAAATGTTGTGCTTCCCTGGTGCCAACATAAAACACTGATCATAAACCTCTGCCATAGAGAATCTTTAACATTTACAACGTACAACGTTACACCATCGGCATCATTCGTAACGCTTCCGTCCGCTTGGATGCTTCCGAAATGCGAGGGAGACGAAAGAATTAAAAGGGGAGAAAAAAAAAAAAAAAGTCCTTAAAGTATTTGTCATAAACAACAATGAACAGAAACGTTCTCATTTTCGTTTTTTTTTTTTTTGTGTTTTTACAATACATTTCTTAAAAACCCCCGCTGGTTAAGGTTATGGTCTCAGGTAGATCGTCCACAGTCATAACTTCACAGTTTGTGTAAAAGCAGAGAAACATTCTCGCTGGAGTAATAAAATATCAGGACTATTATCAACATTATTATTATGATCACTATTATTCATATCTTTTGTTTTCTGGTGGCGTTGTAGAAATGGCGGCGGAGAGGAGCGGTTCCGCCAACGTCTCTCGTTTTTGATTATTTAAAAAAAAAAAAAAAAGGCTACCTCGGTCGGGTAGTCAAATCCAACGAGCGTCTTTATCCATCGAAAAAATATCCAGAGCCTGCGTTTTCTTGTTGAGTTTCCAAGCCTGCGGTTTAGCAAATGGTCCTTGGCCTCCAAGACTTGATACCCCATCAGCACTTGCGTGGGGGGGGGGGGGGGGGGGGGGTCGGGGGGCAAAAAGTAGAAAATAGCCCATCAGACGAAGAATGAACGTGTGTGTGTTCGATGTTGCGTGACAGCCGGGCTCGAGATTCCGCGTTGTAATCTTGAAGGCACTTTGTTTCATGGCAGAAAGAAAAGTGGCTTCTTCTTTGTCTCCGACGGTCCAACTCGACTTTGTCAGGCCTCGCTCATCCGACCGTCGTCCCGTCATCAATCATGTCCTGGATCACTCGACCTTTGCTTTGTTTTTCTTTTTTTGTTGTTTTTTTTTTTGCCACCCGCCGCCCTGCCGTCGTTTCGCCGGTTTTCCTTTTTTTTTAGTTCTGCCATCGTTGGCCACTTGGACTTGCGGGCACAGTGTAAAAAGTACATAGGCAGCCATTGGGGAGGGGGGGGGGTGGTTGGGGGTTTTAAGCAGACAGAACAAAACGTTGCCAGAGGTCTTGATTTTCTTCAGAACAGCACCAAGCAGATAAAAGAACAACAAAAAAAAAAACGAGGCCGGTGGAAATAAAAAACAGAAAATTGTCATCTGGTGCGAGGGAAATGAAGATAAAGATACACAGAGAAAGGTCTGATTCAATTTCCTCCTCCAAAATGTCAGCAGCATTTATATTCCGCTGCCTTGCAAAGATATATATATATATATATATATTGATATTTTTTTTCTTCATATAAGTTCATAAAATTGTTCTTGTGCTTTACAAACCGCCGCTCCGTCGATGCACCACCAAAGTTCACTCTTTGTGCTCGTCGTGAGTCCCGCACCGAGGAGCGCCGCACTCTCAAAGAAGTCTTTTTGTTTGTTTGTTTTTTCCTTCAAAAAAAAATTAGCACATCTCTATTATTACTTTTTCTTCTGATTTATTTATTTTTTTTGTGTTTGATCACAGTTTTAATGTCTTCGTTTCTGTCCCAATGCGGTCCACTGGGGGGTTGCGAGGAAGGGGGTGTTTTGGGGTGACCGTCGCCGCTTTCGGGATGCGTGAATCTTTGGTGACGGGATGCCGAGGGTACAGCTCACAGACGGCAGGTCTGAAGGTTGGCCTCCGAGACGACGGCCAGAAGGGTCACCTTTGGCTCTCCAGGAGGGTCATCGCCACGGTGACGCACAGCAGCCATATATGCAGGGAAGTGGACTGAGCAATGGCACTGAGGTCTGGAAGGTAAAAAAAATAAAAATATTTAAAAGAACTACCAAGAAGCCGTGACGACATATTTATAGGTTGACAACCTGCAAGCGAAACAAAAGTCGAGTTTTGCATTTGTTGCACGGGCGGCATTGATCTCGCAACCGAACTATTTTTGATTAACAGCATCAGCCACAAGTCACGTTCCGTCCGACCGCATTCCCCATTCCTCAAACGTCCTCCTGCTTTACCTCACGTCGAGTCATGTATGATTCATCGCGCCAGATTGAATTTTATAATTCATGGTGTCGTCGCCGGGGTGTCCTGAGGTCCGACGACCGCTCCCCCGCAGCCCCCGGAGTGAATCCATTAAAAAAAAAAAATGGCTTTCAATAATGATAGATCATAAAATAAATACGTCACATGGGCTAAAAATTGCAAACTGATTTCTCCCACAATGATGAAAAGAGACGAGTACTCTCATTTTCCATGAATTGTTAACAGGACGTGAGGTTGAGATGTTTCTGGAGAGAAAGCTCCTTGGAGCATAAGGAAGAAAGATTGAATCAAAGTAACGGCATCATTTCTGCCTGGCCCAGATTACCGCTTCAATTTCAGACCATTTTCCGTGCCCCACTTCTCTCCTTTTTTTTTTTTTCTCCTCCTTTTACCTCCATTTGTTCATACTGTCCAATTATTGTCCCTTCGTGCTGCCTTCAGTGCCGCCTTCGTCTGATTACAACACCGTTGCTATGGCAACCTTCTCATTGTCTTCTCCACGTAGACACCAGATGAGCGCTGGCAAATGTCTACAATTCGTGTTTATACGAACCCAGATTTTAAAATTTTTTTTATTTCTATTTCTAACGGAGACTCTCAAATGAGGGTGGGCGGGGAGGGGGAGGGGGGCGCTACTCACTGGGCGGCGGGTCTCGACACTCCCCTTCCTCCAACGTGACATCATCAATGGCAATGTCCCCCTCGATGCCTGGTCCTCGGATTCCCTCGAGTACCACCTGGCGAAATAAAATGAGTGTTTTTGAGACATAAAAGGGGAGGAGCTAAGTTTAGCCTGGGTGGTTACAGAGAGTCTTTACTGCATTGTTCAAATGGATTAAAATAATATTGAACTGTTATGACAATGCACTTTATTTATGATTTAAACTGGCTGCGTAAAACATATTTAATAAAATGAATAAAAAGTTCCGACCTGAAATGACGCCGTCGGATGGACACTGACTTTGGCCTGCTTCCAGCGCTCCCCTTGGTTCCCGCTTAGCGACCACACGGGCCCATCAGCGCTGGCCAGGCCCTTTTGCTTCACTAAGGCGTTTAGTGTCCCTGTGGGGAGATAGAAAGTATTTTTGAACACTGGAAAAGTGTCATGAACAGAGGGATGGCAACAATTTGGGCTTTTTATCCCGGCAAACAATCCGACAAGAAGATATTAGGATTTATTGGCTCGTTTAATCGCCACGGTAACATTCTGCTGAGCGACCTTTCGCACCTTTTTGGGCCCTTCTACGCATTTTCATTTTGCTCAGATAGTCACCTTTGTCTCGTGCGCATTTTCAATTCACACCGGCGCTTCTTTCGACATTCAAAGCCCAGTCGAGAAGGTCAAACTCGAGTCCTGCCAAGTGATACATTTTTAAGTCGGGTCCTCTCCGTGCGCACATAAATTATTCCCCAACTCATGAAATTATCACAATGTTAAAGGGAGTATTTGAAAAGTTTTCTTGCACTGCTAGTGACTTTTTTTTTTTTTTTTTTCACTAAACATTTGCACCCACCTGTGGCCACCAAGACAAATTTCTTCTAAACGACAAAGTCAAACTTTACACTTTAAATGACGACGTCATACATTTGACACAATCTACCACTTTGCGACGCTTGTCGTAACCCCGACAGCGAAAAAGCCCGCTATCGTCTCTGGCTTTCTAAAACGGAGCCGTGAAATGTCAGTCAGCCAGTCAGGCGTGCTCTGACACCACCTGGCATGTTTAGAGTCTTCGAAGTTCATGTGATCGTCAGCTCCTCTTAAAAGTCTGCCGTTGAGGTCGCCGGGCGTATTATTGGAGCAGATTCCTGTGAGCCAGACGACATAAAAAAAAACTCTTCTCATCTGGCTAAGACACCGCCTGAACCCGTCTCCCTTTGGTGAGACCTCTTGTCTGGCGCTGGGCTTTGATCCGAAACCGACGATGACGACACGGCGTGCAACCGCATCACCCCGCACTGAAAACACACGGATTGCGCGAGGCGTCTTTTGTCTCAGAGAAGTAAGCGGTACGCCGGCGGAACATGAGAAAGTTCTACTGTACGTTCCCAGGCCTTCTTTCATCGCAGGAATCTTCCCAGTGGGAGGTGGACTCCTGTACTCGATCGGCTGGTTTTACCTCCCATGCGCGCTGACTTGCGTTTTCTTGCAACTCGCCGTTAGATCAGGTGGCTCTGCATCCCGAGGTTGAAACACGTGTGACACGAGCAGGAGAAAAGTGTGCATTATCTCCCTGCACATTCACAAATGTATCCGCAAATGTATTCATTCTTCAACATTTTTTTCCAATTATTTTAAAAGGGGAGGATGAGTAACAAATAAATGTCTTATCTCAATGCTGGTAAAAGTGAAGAAAATGCGCTAGAAACAGGAAGTTGACGTACATGATTTGCCCTTCGCGGGCCACGTAAAATGAGGTCGCGGGCCACATCTGGCCCCCGGGCCTCGAGTTTGACACCAGTGCTCTAAAATCTCCCGTACCACATAAACTCATAAAAATTGACTCCTATGATATATTCTCGTGCTCAGACTGCTTTTCTCACCAATTCTTTCCATCTGCGCTAGATTAAAACATGACGCTAATTTTAATCCGTTTATGTCTGAAAAATCGGTGGATATTTTTCACGGAAACATGTCAGCCAATCAGAGTAGAAGACGAAATGGAGGAGACCGTTGCGAAATAATGACTTGATTTTAATCATATTTGAAGGCATTTTTTTTTTTTTAAAGGCGATATCACACAAATGCATTCCTTAAAAAGGCAAACTCAATTTCTGCAGAACACTTTGTCGGATTTTCTAAATTCATTCATTGCATCCCGACGCCCTGCTCACGGCAGTCCCGAGTGAGGAACCGATCCTGGGAATGCACCGCAAGGCGAGGAACAGTACCAGCGTCGTTCCACCTCGGCTGGTGGTGAGGTCAGACTTCCTTCCGCTGTGCACTTTGCCACGGGCTTAATGCCATCACGGGCCAACTTTGATGTGCAGCCGGCGAAATCAAGCGTGACCCTAATCTCAGGTAAGCCGCCCGCCAGCTAACGATGGAGGAGTTTCTTTTGGAGCCTTTTCTACTCACCTCTCATCAGCGGTGTTGCGACCTGGAGCGCTGCCGAGCCACAAATTGAGTCCATCACACGACCCCCAAATAGCATCTAAAAATTTCATAGCGACACGGCTGCGAAGTACAAAGGGGCCTCGGTTTATGAGATTCTGGACATAAGCAAGCAGTTTTCCAGGTTATGAACGGAACGGAATTAACTAGTTTGTGCAGCATCATATGACAAGAAGAATACTTTTTTTCCATAAAATGGTTTGAAATTCATGACTAAGATTAACTTCATTTATGACTTAACTTTATTAGCATAAATAATTTTTTTTCGTTGTATTTTACGTAAAAATTCAGGTTGCGTCACCGCTTTAGGAGCTTTGTCGTAAACCAGGGATGGGCAAAATTTTGGATTGGGTTCTAAAATTTGACAGAGGGGCCGGACCAGGATTAGACGGATGTCTTTTTGTCTTTTGGTAACCTCACCTCATAAAACGTTAAATTTATTCATTTCATTTTTTTCAAGTTCGACGGGCCGGATTAAAACGTTTAACGTGGCCCCCAGGCCGTAGTTTTCCCACACCTGTCATAAACAGACGACCCTTTTAATGATGTCGAGAATTTTTACAATGAAATATGTTTCCATCAACAAAATAGGATTACAGATGAGAATAAAATGGTTTTAGAGAAGAAATTGAAAGCAGTTCCTTCATATTTTGTTGGTCACCCTTTAGCAAGGATGACTGCCTTCAAACTTCTTCGATGAGATTAGTAAAAAAAATAAAATAAAATAAAAAATGTCGATACAAATAATACGTTCTATGCGCCAAAAAAAACCTATTCTTAGTAATAAACAAACCCCGAAAGCATGTGAGCCACAATTGGCACGATTTTACAAATGGTGCTTTTTAAATTCCATCTCTGTTAAGGAGTTCGACGCCGGCGAGCATTCGCAAGTACTCAGACTGAAAGGGGGACCGTGAACTGTAATGATGTCATACGACCAGTAGGGGTCGCGCTTCAGTCCTGAAGCCACAACTCACAGTATTTGAACCATTTTGAACCACCAGCGCTCACGTCGACGAGGCGGGGTTATCGCAAAGATAGCATACCAGGTTTCGGGATAAACCTCTCCTCCGACCTGAGAAAGCGTCGTTCTAAATGGAGCATGGCCGCTGAAGATCCGAGCCGAGTTTCACGTCCTTGACATTTAGCCCATTCATCAGAACGCACCGCCGTCCGGGCTCGAGCTTTGCCACAGACGAGCGGGGCAGGCAGGCGAGCGAGCGAAAATCTGGCTGGTGATCAATTTGAGCAAATTGGAAATGTCACGGCCTACTCATCCTCGGCAGGGGACCTGGCGGAGCTTTCATCTCTCTGCCTCTTCTCTTTCCCATCCGCTCCTGACACCTCTCCAGATGTTCACTCTGGACCTTTGACCTCCATACTTGTCCTGACTCTTTAGCTCAGATGGGCAATTTAAACATTTACATTCCCAGCATTCCCTTCTCTTACAAAAATGGCAAGTGTATTAATTTCTTGGGCCTAAGAATAAAAAGGACAGCAATTAAAAAAAAAAGAAATAGGAACAATTCTGTAGCTCTAATGGTGATTTGGGTCTATTTGTATTATTGATGGCGGCGGAACTCGAAGGGAGCTGGATGAGGACCTAAAGAGAGGAGTCCGCCAAGAGGGTTGTACGCGGAGCAGAAGGTTGGGGGGAAGCGAAGCGGGTGGAGGGCGGTTATGGCAAGCGATGCCGCTCGCGTCTCTCTAGAATCGCGAGCTAAACGCTGCCAAATACTTGCTGCCAGCGTCTTATCGAGGGAGAGGCGCACATGTTAGCTGCGCAGTTGAGTTCGGTCACCGCAGTGTAGCCCTAAAATACTTTTTTGCAATTGTCCGAAGGTTGTCAGCTGAGATCGGTCGCATCTCATCTAAAAGCATAATGAAGATAACCTTCAGAAAACAGACGAATAGGTGCAAGATTTTTTTTTTTGTGCTCCCTTTTCCACTTGTGCGACAACTAACAACGTCACAAAAGAACAGGGGTGACTTGCACCACAAATTTTTCCACTTGTACAACCTTTACCCCCACCCTAAAAATGACTTATTTGAAATCAGAATTATCTGAGTAACTGCAAATTAAATCTGCTTCTATTAAAAAAATATATATATTTATTAAAATCCCAACTGTATATTAAATGGATACAGATTTAAAAAAAAAAAATTTTCATTACTGGTCATTTTTCCAACCTGAAAAAAAAGAAATCAATTAAACTCACAAACTCTAGTTCAACATTAAATTGAATTAAAAATGTGATCATTTGCACGAGAGTTGGCTATAATATCAGGCTGTGAAAAGTTATACTTTCTTTTATTTTGAAACCACTTGTATTAAATGACTACCTGTACAGTTAATAAATGCTCCATTTCCTTGGGCAATAATTGAAGTTCTTCCGCCAGTTAACCTTTTAAGTGTTGACCGTTCCCCGCCCAGCAATTTCCCTCAGAGACTGGTTCCCACATAAACAGGCTTCAGAACGATATGACAAGACTTCAAGTTCTGCTTTGTTAAGCCCATAAATGTCAGAGGTGATGGTCCGTAACTTGCAACAGCATCAGTGCAAAAAAAAAAAAAGAGTTATGGTCCCATGGGTTGAAAAAAAAACCCACCTGGTGGCTCTGGCACAATAACGGGGCAGGCGACACTGAACTGGGAAAAGGTTGCCCCCCCCCCAACTGAACCATCACAGGACATATAATGCATGATTACACCTGTAATCTCTGCAAAGCTGCAAGATGCAATGAGAGGCGTTCACTGGCTTAAACTGGCTGCAGTAATAATGTCAATCCTTTGCCCGCCATTGTATTTGCGTCCCGACTAGTTCACGTCTTTAGCTCTGGGGAGGTTTTACATTTTTATTGGACTGTGTAAAATAACAGCATAAAGCTACTACATCATGGGAGGAAGCTCACGTAGAAGCGTTTGGGGGTTATCCAAACATTAAAACCCAGCGATCATCAAGTCAAATCCTTAAAGGCACGACGGCATATATTGCATTTGATGCACAGAACCAGCCGTTGCAGATATCGTGCTACCCATAATTTTGCAGTAATCTATGGATTTCACGTCTATATTGTAGATTTGAAAAAAAAAAAGAAATAAATACAATTTCTCATGACCCAAATCGCCTGCTGATGAAATGCCAGTTTACAATAAATATTTCTTAAAGGTGAAGTCAAGTCCCAATTTTTTATTTCTTTATTTTTTTTTTTTTTAACAATATGTTCTCTGCAGCCACACTAGTCCCACAGCTCATCTGTTTTCTAAAGATGAGCCGTAATTGGACGTTATCTGATCCCGGAGCAACTGTGATGTCATTTTTAGTCGACGGCTAGTGGCAAAATGGCCGCCCCCCTGGAAAAATGTACAATAACCTTTTCAGGAGAATTTAATTTGCTCTTCTTCGGAAAATTCTTCAATGCTCCACTAGAAATCGAATTCACGAATCGACCGGTAAGTTCACTTGATTTTAAAAAGCTTAACAACGCCTTCCGACTTCTACACAGAACAGGTCAGTCCTGTCATCCAGGATCTGCCTCTTGCTTCCATCTGAACCCGTCACTATATAAGCATTTATTTATTTTTTTTTTTTGTGTGTGTATGATCCAGTCGCCGCCACGCACACAAACACACATCCAAACACGCCAGCGTTTGCAGTCGGCTGATTGGGCCCCCGGTGGAGGAAACTGAAGTGGCTGACAAAAAGCTGGAAGAGTGCTCCCTTGACAGCTTTGCCACCTTCAAATGGTCCGTGCAAGGTTGTTATCTCCAACTGGGAGGGGGGGGTGCCCACTTTTGAAAAAGGGTTGTGTTGCAAAGGGATCCACAGTAAAATATCCTTCGTCGGAACAACGTGACAGCCGCACAAAAAAATCCTGCCCTGAGTGCATCGCAAAGCCATGAGGAAAAACGCCGTCACTCTCCAAGTCTTTCACGGGCGTAGACAAACAACTGCTCCATCACGGCAAAGACGGCATACGAGAAAAGGGCTATTGTGCGAAATGCGCCGGTGGCCGATAGCTTAGGGTTCAAATGCATTCATCCGTCATTTTAGCCCCCAAGGCTACCGTGACGACGTTCACGGTGGCACTTCCTCCTTAATTGTGTTTAAATACACCGCAATGATAATTAAAGTGCAAGGAGCGACCATGCGTGTTATTGCGTGGTAGGGGGACACCGAACAATCTCTTTTGGGGGAGGACCATCAAGTTTTTGGACCATGTGGCGTTGACACAAAATTTTGTGTTGTCCATCTGGCTCCAAATTTGCCGACATAATCTCCAAGGGTTCAAAGGTCCCTAAAATGGCCACGTTAAACGAGGCGTGGCTTCTTGAAGGTTTTTTTTTTGGGGTGGTTCAACTCATGATAACAAAAGCCCACCAAATGTCATGTTGGGAATTTTAAACTGCCTCGAGGGTTTGAATTAAAAATAAATAAATAAATAAGTGGGAGCGGCCAAGGCCTCGCACAAGTTAAAAAAACCTGAAGGACACATCTGGATGTGGTCAAAATTAGTGACATAAAAACATAAGTGCAGCCGACTTTTTGTGGCTCTACCCAAGATAGACATGCCCACCAAATTCCACGTAAAACTGACTTATTTAAAAAAAAAAAAAAAAAAAATCTGAAATCACACCTATGAAACAAACGCTTTGTGGTTGTCATGGATACGGCACGTATCTTACGTACCTATGTGCTTCCCATACATGTGGTAGAAGAACCCAAAGCAGTAAGCAGGTGGATTGGTGATGCCGTAAGGGTTCTTGGGGGCAACGTTGAAAAACGGACTGACGAGCCGGGCCTGATCCCCTTCCTTCCGTGGCCTCGACGTTTCAATGTACATGTAGAATCCTTCAAGGAACAACAAACAATTCAGAATTTAAAGAGCATTTTTCAGACCCCCCCCAAAAAAAAAACATTAATTTTGTTTTGCAAGTTTGCTGCCATTATTGATCACAGGCAGACATGACAACAGCGAGTTGAGGCGACCAAGCAGCCCCCCCCCGCCCCCCCCTCTTCCCTTGACAGCCAAAAATCTAATGGAATATCTCTCCGGGCTGAATTTCAGATAATTATTCTCAAAGAGGAATGGAGGCCAGTAATGAAATGCCGGACATTTTGAGACCATTAGGTGATTAGAGCCGATGCATTATTTACTGCTTCAGCTGCTGCTCCTGCTGCCCGAGTTCTACAGAATATCAAAGTCCCGTCACAGATAAACTCATATTCTCAATTCTCGACTATTGAATACCTGATGATGAGGCATGCGAGCTGTTTTGATAGCGTTGGGTCGAGCAAATTGGTCGAGGCATCCATTATGCAGCTCCAACTTTTAAATAATTCAAACTTTGTATTTGTCTGTGTGTGTTTTTTTTTTTTTTTTTAAATAGTGGCACTTTTAGTAGCATGTTTGCAAAAAGCCTTTAAATTAATCATGTCCGTGTCACTGTTAATTTTATATCTCGCCAAGTGCAAATGGATGTATTTATGCATGCATTGCATAGAATAAACTTGCAAAGAAAATGTGGACCCGAGTTGTGGCTAAAGACATTGCAACGGAAACTCATAAAATTCACTTGCATCCAAAATTTATCTTCATTTTTTGTTTTTGTTTGTTTTTAAAATATAGTTGCTAACTGAAAGGCCCTGGCATGTGAGATGAATTTATTTAATGGCAGTAGAACACTAAAAGACAGCGAGCACATTGTTTCAAAGGTATTTATTTATTTATTTATCTATTCATTCAATCATTCCTTTATTTATTTATTTATTTATTTAATACCATGCCAGTTTACTCATTCAATGCCATCCCATGTAGAACGAAAGCACTTGATGGCGTCTATATCCGTCAATGGCAGTGAATGAGTAAATCATGTCACTTTTGAACAATTCCAAACACAGTTGCCCCCCCCCCCCCCCCCCCCCACGTGATAATTTCAGAACAAAATGGCAGCAAACCCGCTGGAGGTCGAGGAGCTCGTACTCACCCTGCTTTGAGCCGGCGCGGTCGCCGCTGGGCCCCGTGTTGGGCGTGTACTTGGTGTCGCGGGTGGCGGCGCTGTGCCGCGTCCAATCAAAGTCGTCGTTCTTGTCCTGGGTGAACAAGCAGATGGGCTCCTCCTCGAAGCTGCAGTGGAACTCTCCTGACGGAGAGGTACAAACGTACAGTCAGTGTGTGTGTGTGCTGTATATTCATGAGACCTGCGGCCAGCATGGCGGTGTGTGCGTGTGTGTGTGTGTGTGTGTCTCTCAGGGGGCTCCACAACAGCAAAGTCCTAATTACGCCCCCCCCTGATATAACGAACAGATTTGGAAATGAAGACGTGAACTTGCGCTGACTTCGGCATTGGCGAGCTCACATGGTGTGTTTCCTTGAGAATGAAGTGCTCACAATAGAGGGATTTGCTGCTGTGCCTTGTTTTGTTGCAACACCAAATGTGCGTGCGTGCGTGCGTAGAACGGCACAAAAAGCTCGATGGATTGTACTCAATTACAAGCAGCTGAAAAATTAAGTTTGTGCGTTTCTTTAAATTGTGTGAAAAATGTGAAACTTTCTCCTGGCCAATTTACTTAAATTTACAAATGAATTGAAATAAATTAATTAAATTCAATACATTTAAATAAATGTGTGTATCATAAGATAATACCAAGTCGCGTGCATGGGTGATAAAAAAAAAAAAAAAACGGAGCTAAACGGCGAATAGAAGAAGCAGCATTTGGGCGTTCAGCGTGCTGGGCGTCTGCTTCTTGTAAATATTCATTGATTTATTAAAACGCAGCCCCAAGCCGTTTGCTGAGTCGTGACCTTGAGCGAAGCGGCGTGGGCAGCCGCTAGTCAGGTGAGTTGCGTGGGCGTCCCGAGGAAGAGGAAGCCGAAAGTGGTCGAGCGTTAGGTCGGGAGGACGCGGAAACCTCTCACCTGCGCACCGTGTGTGTTTTTGGTTTGTTTTTTAAACGACGGTTTCGCTCCAAGAGTGGTATTTTCGGTTTCACACGCCGTTTAAAAAAGAAATGGCTATATTCATCCATCCGTGTTCTATCGGAGTTTTTCCGAAACTTTGAGCCATATTTGAAGTCATGGTGCCTCATTTGTTCAACTCGTTATGAAGCTAGAATTGCTGCGAAAAAGCAAGGATGGCAGATCTAATATCAAAGCTTTTAATTGGCCCAAAGATACATTTATTACTTTGATTGGTAAAAATCTTTTGAATAGTATGTGAGAAATTATTTAGTATGAATTAATTTATATACTTTGAGATGGATGGAATTTTTATTGAAAATGACAAAATGTCATTCGCTGTAATCCTGCTTTTTATGCCGACAGAAAACGACGACTTTAGGTTCATTTTATAACGGGAATTGTCGATTGTAATTAGTGCTTGGATTATTTTATAAATAATTGTGTTTAAATACCTGAACAAAAAAAATGCAAAAAAATATATATATATATTGGGCGTTCCGAAAGTATGCATTTCACTTATCGCTGCGGGTGGTCTGAAACGTAACCTTCGCGATGAAGGAAATATTACATTATTGATAATCATTATGCGTAAAAAGACAGACAGCAATTCACACTGTCACCGAACGGCACTCGAACTGACGGAGATGACTCGAAGGGATTCCGAAAATGATGTCGGTGATTAAGCGTACATCTCCCGAAAATATGAATAAATATTCCCAGCGGCTTCACAGCTCCACTCTCTCAATCACTTAACGTGTGATTTTGTAACGTTGAGCGCAACAATGAAGAACGCCATTAGCCGGACGGAGTAAACACGTGCGCGTGCAAGTCACATGACGCCATCCGTCACTCTTGGAAAGAACGGATTGCCGTCAGCGGAAATGTTTCGACCCCCCCCGTCATGATTACTTTTTGTACAAGTGATAATGAGCGAGGCGTCATACTTACTTAGGTGAGGGTTGATGGGAGCTGCGGAAGACACAAAGAAATAGGGTCATAAATCTGATAAACATTCGAAATGATTATTTTTCCACTGATTATCAGTTGAATGGGGCGTTCGGTGTGAATAAGGTTTATAAGTCGTACGCCCGGATGTTTATGAGCATGTCAGGACACAGTTAGCCGGCTAATGAGCATTCGATAAACTGTTCCGCAGAGCGCTCAATGAAGCCTATCTGGGCTGTGTATCAACGCTCGACAACATACGAAAGGCGTTAGCCAACTTCGGACTAGGAGAAACCTTTTCCCCCAGTTAGCTAGCAGGCAACGAGGATTTCACACAAACGCGTATCTCGTAAGTTGGGGCATTTCATTACATTTTCATTGGGGGGCGGGGGGTGTAGCCAGTCCGCCCACTTTAATAGGATTTTTCTTTCTCCGAAATGCTTTTAGCTGCATTGCCGCTTCTTTTCTCGACAAGGTGACTCTCATTTTGAACGCTAAGCCTATTTCATACTTGCTAAAAACATCAAAATGAACCAGCATTGTATCCGCTAATCACATTAAATTCTTCTGTCGTTCTTTCACTGTCCCAAACTTCATGGTTAACAATATTGCCGGCGTCACAAAGGTGGAGGCTACTGCAACGAGTCCGTTTTTCTGCACTTAAAAAAAAAAAAAAAAAGTGTTTTCCAAGCAAAGTAAACAGCATTTAACCTGCCAGGAAGATTCATGAGCATTTTCCAATGATCGATGGCTGACCGGCCAAATAGATGTGATGCAGCAGCTCAAGCACAAAACTACGTAGCCGCATGATTTATGGACGCTCCTCAGCCACTAAAGCAAAGGCGGGAGGGGGGGGGGGGGGATTGATTAGAATCCAAACAATTAAAGCCGGTAATAACAAATCATCCCGACAAAGGAAAAAAGTTTTAAGCCTGTCGGGGTGCAGGGTGGATGCTGAGCTTCGGGCTGCTCATTGCTGCATGGATTATGGCAAATTAAGCTTTTAGGAGGGTAAACAAATGACGCAATTAAGTTTTTTTTAAACTAATTAATCGCAAAAAAAATTCCCTAATTAATCGCAATTAATCGCATTTTTTCTACTATTTTTTGTGATGCTTTTAACAGGTATTTACTTGAATAATATATTGTAATAAATGTAAAATCACCAGATTTTAAGTGTATTTTAAATCAAAGAGTTAAAATATTTAATTGCGGTAATTAATAAAAAAAATCTTTAGTTAACACTTTCATTTTGACAGCCCTTATATATATATATATATATATATATATATAGAACATTTCTTTTTTTATTTATATATTTTTTTTATGTATTATATTTTTTCCAAAGGCCACCACGCCCAAATCAACAGATATTCAGTGTATTTTAAATCAAAGAGTTAAAATATTCAATTGCGTTAATTAAAAAAAAAAAAAAAGAATCTTTAGTTAGCGCTTTAATTTTGACAGCCCTAATATATATCTTCGCTTACATAGGTGACAAACAATTCGGCCGGGCCTGCTCTGGACTTTGTGCAGGATCGCTGTACCTAATAAAGTGTCCAGTGAGCGTCTTGATGCCGCAACTGTGGGCGTGAGCTCGCCATATAAACGCTTTAATAATCTTTTATGCTGCCAATCCGAACCTTAGCGGACTGTGCAGAATGAATAGCACTGCAGCACAGCAAGTGTGTGTGCATGTTTGAATGTGGTTGATGCCACAAAAAAAAAATATATTAAATGACCACTCAGAGCCTCGGGCTTTCTTTCCATACACCTCCCTCCCTTCTCTCTTCCACGAGCGCGCTCACAGACAATATGTTTTGTTGTCACGAATTATTATTTATTTTCTTCTTGTTGTTGCTACCTGCAGCTCGCTTCGCTATTTGGTATGGTCTGCATGAATGTGTCTGCTCAAGCAATGCGTCTTCTCCCACTGAGGAAATCAAGTCGAGGGAGCCCAGAGGCTACTTTCGCTTGCAACTTTGCACACGCTCACACATCCACAAATAGGATTTAACTTGCAATTCAACGCCGGTAACTATATCGGATAAATGAAAACAAACGGGCTGGAATGCACGACGACTGTTGATGCAACTATTTCACACGATGTGTTGTTTAAAATGGCCGACTAAGAGCCGCACATGATGACTGATGATGAAATGGAGACGCTCGACAACGCAAATGTTCTGCGGCACTTTCGCGCGCTGTGGCAAGACAATCCCCCCCAAAAATTATACCCAAAAAAAAAAAAAAAATGTGTTTGACTGAACGAGTGCTGGGGTGTAAAAAAAAAAAATAAAGTGGCGCCTTGAGACGTGCAACTCAAAAAGCAATTTATAATTAAGACAAATGGAAATGCCATTAATCCGTTTCTAAATTCAAAATTTTTATTTACCTTTCAAGACCCCACCTCAATTGTTCTTGGCCTTTTAGAAATGCCCTTGGGTCTTATTTTGGCCCGGATAAATGACCTCAGAACCGTTTCGTTCTTGCCGTCCATTGTGCAATTAGTGAATCAAATGTGCTTGTTTCGCTGGTAAAGAGCCAACACCATCATGCAAAAGCTTGCCGGAAAGCATTTAAAAAAAAAAAATAAATAAATAAATCATCTTTCATGATAACGCCACTTCTTATAATAAACTCGTCCAAAGAATGCGCACGTCCACTCATAATGACATAACACAAACATCGCAGCATGGAGTTCAGCACTGAATCAGCAGCACACAGGAAGTGTGTGTGTGTGTGTGGGGGGGGGGGGTTAATTTACTGCTGTGTGCACTCAAGTGTTTGCTCGCTGAAAATGAATCCACGCACTGACCTTAAAAAAAAAAAAAAAATTCTGATGATTGGGTGGTGAGCGCATGTAATTAATGTCTTTACCAGTGTTTTATGAGTTTTTTGAAAAAAAAGGTTGACATCCTTCCCATGTGTTTTATTTTTTTTAATTAATAGTCATGAAAGAACAATAAAACAGTCAGGATAAAAAAAAAATGCGTCAACACTGATTTTGCGTCTCCGCCGCAGTATTTGTTATCTCGCGGCTGATGGCGTTATGCCGAGCCGCATGGCCTCGTAGTCGCGCAAACAAACGTCTTAAACGTGTCCTCCCCCTTCCGGGATGTTGTCTCAGCAGGTGCCGAGTTAGTCATTGCGCGGCGCTTGACACGGCGATCCATCAACGCTCCAGCTGGGGACACCGTTAACTACTTTTCTTTTCTCAATAACTCCCCAAAAGAAGACTTTAACGAGCTTGCGGAAGCCACGGTGCCAAAACATCACGGTGATGTTTACTCAAAGAATCGAAACGACGCTCCAAAATATTTGACGCATTTCATGCGGCAGTCAATCCACCTACGAAGAACCTTTTAAGTTGGATTTTTACTTGACGGTTAAACACCCTTGTGTTTCAGGTGTTACTCTCTATGGCAGGGGTGGGCAAACTGCGGCCCGGGGGCCACATGCGGCCCGGTAAACATTTTAATCCGGCCCGACGAACTTGAAAAAAATTAAATGAGTCAACATTTTTAATAATTTTTTTTTTTAAATAGTGTGTTTTATCAAAGACATATTTAGTTGTAATGCTTTTGTTCACTTTCATTTAAAATTGAAATCAATTAAATGCATTTTTTTTTTTCTCCGATGAGGTGAGGTGATCAAAACACTCCATCCATCTGCTCCTGGTCCCGCCCCTCTGTCAAATTTTAGTACCCATTGTGGCCCGCCAATCCAAAAGTTTGCACAGCCCTGCTCTATGGGGTTTGTTTTTGAGTTTTTTTATTAGTTACAGCGTTACTCTGAGAGCTTTGACCGAGGGTGCATATTTGCAAAGTGAATTCCGAATTAAAAAAAAAAAAAAAAAAAAAAAATTCAATGTATATTTAATGAGCCGATGAAGACGGCATATATGTATCATGCGTACGGGGATCACATTATCGTGTTTTTTTCCAACATAATCCAAACACCATCTTGTGTTTCCCCTAAAGTCACGGCGATGACAAAAAGAAAAACAAAACAAAAACACGTTAACGAGAGTGACGATCTCGCCTCGTCTTCTCCGTGTCAGTCGGCACGTCTTGCGGGAAGAGTTGAGCGAGTGCATTCATCTCAGACCTACATTAGCCCGTGACGCCATGGCGTGCGTGGGAGAACAGAAGCAGCCCTAGAGTGATAATTAGTCCGGTCTCTCGTCGGGCAGGCGATTCGCACATAAGGGGAAGGCTCTCTTCTTCTTCTTCTTCACTATATAAATAAAAAAAAAGAAGAAGAAGAAATCTTTGTTTCCTCCAATCTGGGCTCTCTCGCTCCTTTTGCTCCATCCTAATTAGCCCCAATCCTCTTCATTCTTCTTTGATTGCGTTCAATCTTTTGGAGTTCAGCCAACGACGACGACTCACGAAGCCGGAGTACGCACATACTGCGTTTCGGAATGCGCGTTCTTTGTCACTTATCCTGCGTGGTGTACTCCAGATAACCCTCTCGGCGCAGCACATTCTCGGCATTTTTTTTATTGTGGCAAACAACACAACCGGTTGCTCTTTTCATCCAGGATGGATTTCAGTCATTTTTCGGATAAGCTATCGTTGGGTTTCCGTGTCTCGCCCATATTAACTTTGTTTCGGGAGCATTTTCACCACAAGAACCAAAGCATCTGCTCACAGTTCTGGCTGGATCTGCAGCCTCAATTGTCAGCCAACGCAACCCACTTTTGTTTGCCAGCTTTGAGTCGGTGGGATGCTAGCGAATCCCTGCCGGTCGGATCGTGGGGGGGATCGGAATTCTGCGGACCAGTCTGTGGTCCGGAGGATTTTCGAAATCCAAATTGTTCTGGTACCCTGAATGTTTTGCGACAATTTGTCCAATAGTCAATGAGTTGCCACGAGAGGAATGAAGCTGCCCTGGGAAAAAAAAATAAATAAATGATCAAAGTCTCTGAAGGCACCAGGAAGTGAGCAGCTTACTTAATTTCTAGGTAAAAAAAAAATAAAAAATTCAAGAATGTCTGCAATGTAATATTTGTTGCCACTTATATCAATTTGCCTATCCATTATATGAAAAATTGTTATTGGAGACCGATTGACAAAATCTGAATCCGAGCTCTCACGAGGCATCGGGTGGTGAAGATGTCCGACAGGGAGGGGAGAGGGCAGCCGTTCTGTCCTCTGGAGTCTCACTCGGTCTGCCTCAGTGACGCCGCCGTACCAGGTAGAGACCCAGTACGTCAGCAGGCTCTCGATGGTAGAAGGCCACCGTGCAAATCAGCAGACTGAAAAACGTGCTTTTACACAAAGTCCTAGTCAATTCAGGCTCCAGTTCCCGATTAAAAACCTCCTCAAATATGTCATCCAAAATTGAGTGACGGGTAACTCGAGTCACTCGCTGATCTGTTTGCGCCTTTGACCCAAACTAAACGTTTGACTCACGCGGTACGTTCAAGTGCTTCCGAGCTCCCGTGCGAAGAAAGCAGACCCGACTCAGGCAATAAAGGTCACGGCGGAAAGAGGCGATGAGTCGCTTGATCAACATTCATTTGGCTCAAACGGGCAAAGGAGCAAAGCAAGCTGATTCGCAGCCGTCTCCCGGTGACGGACGGTGTTGAATGCAATTGTAATTATTTGAATGAGTTCACTTTTCCCCCAGCCCGCTCGCTTGCATATCATACATAATCTGCCGCATCCTCGCCACGATGAACACGGCTATGCCTCATGTCGGGGTGAACTTTTGATGATTCGCTGAATAAGTAAAACTGATCTGGCGTTAATCTAGCGCAATGTTAGTGACTTTGCTGGAGGATAACACCGGCTGCGATTGGATTCCTCCTATCCAGATTACCATATTTCCTCACGTAGCGTAGAAAAAAAAATTCATTATTAATGCACCGGGCGCCATCTTTAACGTTGATTTGTAATTCCGGGAGAGAAACATTTGGTGACAGACGTGAGGGAAAGAGTTTTGACGTTATGTGGGAGTCGTCTCTAAAAATAAATCAAATAAAAAATACTCACCGCGGTAGGTGACGATCCTCACAGTGGAGTCGCCCTCGCCGAAACGGGTGATGGGGGTGAGGCGCACCTCGTAGGACTCGGGCTTGATGAGCTCCGTCAGGTTATGGGTAATGAGCTCGCCCTTGTTGATCGTCCAGTCCACGGGAATCTCCTGCTCCCACCATCGCTGTTGTCCCATCTGTGGAGATGACAAGCAAAATGTTCAAAATTTGAAAAAAATTCAAAGCGGAGTCCCACTGGGAAATGTTCCAAGCCCCCCTGCATTTTTTGGTTCATTTGATTTAATTTTTAAATCCCATTGACTGAATATATTCTGAATTTAAGTTTTGCTCGCTTGCTTTTAATTCTTCACAATTGAAAATGTAAAGTGATCTTAAGTCCGTCGAGCGGCATTGACATTCCGTTTCACCGGATCAGCATTACTACAGCGGGCATTTTTCACCGGCGCCGTCTTTACATTTAAGCCATTTTCCAAATACCAAGCAGGATGTTCCCTCTCATCAACCAATTAACCTCGACTCTCCGTCAACACTAAATGCGACGCAACTAAAACAATTTTCCCCCGCGTGAGCCGTTGACAGCTCGCTTCTCATTAGCCACGTTTGCTTTTCAAAGTACATCGCGAGCCTTTGAATTCGGTCGGCTTTCAGCCCATCCGCAAAGATGTAGTCGCGTTGGCTTGATTGCCCCGCCCACCCCTCCTCATCACCCCCTCCTCCCGAAAGGTAAAGCTCCAGTCACCGCTTTTAAAGGACAGATAGTGTAACGGATGGCATTCCATTCATCACATGGCTAAGCTCCAGCTTCTCGGAGGTTGGCGGCGGCACAAAACAAGGCTTTGCTGCGGCAGTGGCTGCAGGGGTTACGCGAGTTAGCGAGGTACATCTTATCCTTGAGAATAGCTTGAACGGGGCAGGCGAAGACCAAAGACGTCTCCTGCATCCCAAACAGCGGCGACGCATGCGGTGCCCTTCTCAGTCCTGCTCGCAAATCCAATGAAATAGCCGAGCGCGCGCGCGCGCGTGTGTGTGTGTATGTGTGAGAATGCTCTGAATGAAGTAATTACTTCGAGTCTGGAGGATACTACGCTATTATATGCTTTTCATTACAGCTAGTTTTGTGAGCAAATAGACAGAGGGAATTACACAAGTCACATTTGTTGTATGGCAGCAAGATAAGAAAACTGACAACTCCTGACGGAAGACAAAAAGTACTCCTAATCTAAGCGCATTGACTCGACATTATGTAAGAAAACGTAAATGACTGCAGCCCTTGGCGGCGCAGCGGCCAAGTGATTAGCACGTCGGACACACGTTACTGAGGTTTGGAGTTTAAATCGGGAGCACGGGATGGCCAATGAGTCAAAGTGTATGGGACACAAAAAAAAAAAAAAAGAGTATAAATACAATTCCAAAGATTACACTTATTTAAATTTTTTTTTCTTCCAATTTTAGCGTTTAAGTGTTATAGCGTTTCAGGTGAACTATAATCACCTTGGACCGGGTGTGCAGTTTGACTTGCACCGAAAGTGAATTGGAACACGACGCGACGTCCCAAAAAAAAAAACTCGACAGGATAAGCGGCATCGAAAATAAATTGTTGGAATATTCCGAAATATTTATTTCTGCAACCAGTTTGTTAGAGCAAAAAATAGATTTAGAAAATAGATTCTATTTATATTGATGAATCAGAAAACGACACATGACTAAAACACTGTCAAAAACTGCACAATATTTTTTACCATGTTCCTCTTTCATGTCGATTTCACCGGCAAATTAAAAAAGCAGCAACAAACCAAGCTGAACTGTCGGACTACTGGCTTGCCACTTCTGGCCACATAACGGTTCATGAGCAGCAGACACGAGCGAGGTAACCCAAGCGTCCCTTTTCCTCCGCAATCCAGCTCCTCCCAGGGGAAGCCGAGGCCAGATGAGCTCTGTTATTATTCTGCCTTTATCAGACGCCTCAACCCACCTCAACAGACTCCTCTTGATGTGAAGTAGCAGAGGCTCCCTCGGGATGTTTTCCCGCCTTACGCAGTCCCCGAGGACCCGCCAAGATTCTCCAGCAAAGACTCTCCCGCTCGGATTCATGAGCCCATTCCGATAGTTTGTTGATACATGGAGGCTAAACTAGCGAACAAATGGGAGGTGGCTTTGAGTTTATATTTCCGGGTAACTCTTAACTCTGGAGGTGGAAGTCCGCGAAGGCCGCAGGATAGATTCGACATTGAATCTCAAACCCGTGAGGCCGACGTGAAAAGCATTCAAGTCATCCAAATATTGCCCATTGAACACATCCTCGGGTCGTTTCCTTCGCCACTTTTCCGCAATAATGTCCAAAATGTCAAATCGACCGTTCAGCACGTCCCGATTCATTAAAGGAACACAGCAGGAATCCTTCAACAGTCCTCGAGATGAAAGCGACGTCGCCGACAGCGACGATTGGCTTTTATTTTATTCATGGCTTTTATTGCTTTTTCATTCCGATATTTTTCATTGTTTTTTTCCCGGTAAGCAAAGACTGCCGCGTTGGCTTCCGCAACAATTGATGAAGGCACTGGTGGCAAACTCAAGGCCCGGGGGCCAGATCTGGCCCGCGACATCATTTTATGTGGCCCTCAAAGGCAAATCACGCGCGAGGTCATGTTTCTTGCGAAAAATAACAAAATTGCAAATTGTCTGCAATTTTAATAACGTTAAAATATTGCAAGCTTTTTTTTTTTTTTTTTTTTAACCAATCACACTTTTAAAATGGATTGAGTAGTCGAACAAAAAAATGAGTTTGACACCCCTGGATTAAGGGTTCAAAAATCCATTGAAGCTAATCGTTGCAACACCCAAACTTTTTCTTTTGTATTTTCTATGTATCGACTTATGGATTTTTGCACCCTTGTTTTGATACATTAATGATTAGCGAATCTACGGCACAGGTACTAAATTTGGGCTTCTGTTCACGTCCCATTAACGCTCATTCTGGACGATTTTTTTTTCCCGCAGATGCGTGCCCTATTGATTTAACGTCAACTGACTGCAGCTGAGCTGCGTGAAGCATTTTATTTATTTATTTATTTATTTTTTTTTTATGGCAGAAACCGGCAGGATTGATGGCAGTAATATGCAGCGGTGGAAAAAAATGCAAGCATGGTAATGTTACAACAGCCGGTGGTTTAGTGTAAATTGCCGGCGTGTAATTAGTGTTGCTGGTATTGATCGGCACGCACAAACAGGGCCGACAGATCCATTTTGGGACAGATGATGTGACCTGATGCTGCCAGATTTGTTTGGAGGAGGAATTTTCAGCTTCCGGGGGAAGATTTTGAGAATGAGACCAGGCGTTCCATGTTTGACAGGTGCCTTGATAAAATATGTATTTTGTGATTTATTCCATAGCTTGCCTTTCAGACTTGCATTTACGCCTTGAGCCAAATGGGTCTCTCAGCATCTCTCTCCCGCGGCTACAGGAGACTTCGCAAAACAAGTCAATACAGAAGGGAGGAAAAAAAAAAAAAAAGGAAAAAAAAATTGCATTTCTCTTGCTTGAAATTTGCCAAGAAAATGCTGAGAGCTGGTGGCCGCCAAGTGGTGTCGTCATTGTGTTGTGGTGCGTATTTACCAGAGAAACTGGAAGGAAACTTTGACCTCAGCTATCAAGACTGGAAGTGATTCAAAAGCTTTGATATGGAACGACTCCAAAAAAAAAAAAAAAGGAAATGAAGAAAACTGAGCGCCACAGCTAAAAGGAGACTACGGAGCACATCAACAGGGTAAGCTAGCGTTAGCATTTATGCTAATGTTAGTCATGAAGGAGGACACTGAAGGCATAAAAAAACCACAAAAAAAAAACGATCCGTCACACATTAGTTGCCGTGACTGCAGCTTCTTCTTCCATTTTTCTTCGAATTTCTTCAGGCGGTTCGGCAAATACTTTTAGTACATTCCCGCCACCGGACCAAACGGCATTCAACTACTTACTCCGGAACGACCTGTGTGTTTTTTTTTCCTTCATGATGCATTTCTTTGACTGATGCAAACCCAGAGTGACTTATAAACCGAAAAGTACATTATTTAGTTAGTTTGGCATTTTCTCTCAGCATGGGGACACAATTATCAGGCTGAAAACACGCAGATGAAATTTTTGACCAATACCCATTAAGTCTTTTTTAAAAAAAAAAAAAAAATGCTTTGTTTTGTTAAATTGCCGCCTAGAAAGTTTGCCCACAGCAAATAAACAGAGGAGGAGGGTGATTTTCCTGGCAGGAGGCAAATAACGGCCACATCGTATACTCTCCCGACATACAAAGGGAATGAGGTGGAAATGAATTCCTTCGCCCCAAACACAATTCTGGGCTAAACTAAATGGACTAGAGATGTTCTCTTTTCAGTTGCGAAAAAAAAAACAAAAAAACATTGAAATGTTAATGAGATTTTCCGAATTAACGCACGTGCTAGCACGAGGCATAAAGCAGCTGCGAGCGGAACCGGCTTAAGGACGCGTCGGGGCTGGCGACTTCTCAGACAAAACGAGTGGTGAGTGGCTTTGAGAAAGCGTGAAATCATTTTCGGAGCAATTTTCCTGAGAGAGCTGACGGGGAACAAAAAAGCGTGACGACACAAACATGGACTTGGAATGTTTGCCGCAAACACGCAACACACCATTTTTTTCTTTTTATTATTTTTTTATCTGAACTGGCTCTTGGATGTCAGCTCACATCGGCGTTAACCTGTAAATCCGTCGCATTAATGCGACCGGCAGCCGTACGGCTTTATCCGAAGCTGGCGGTGCCGCCTTCCGCGTTAGCTAGAAAGAAAAACCGACAAACACAAAGTGTGAGGAACACATAGACACCCCCCCCCCTCGAAAAGTTCCCAAATTGGAGAACCGCAAGCGAGCCATCCTCCTCTTTGGCTTTCAACTAAGCTTCAAACCAAGTTCTCATTTCAATTCAACGCAAGAAATCAGCCTGGAAAAGTGCAGCGTTCCAGAACCGAGGCGCAGCGATTGCTCATGTTTATGTTTGCCACTTTGGGATTTATTCCAAGAGGAAGACCCTCCAAAAAAAAAAAAAAAAATGCAACTCTAAGCAAGCCATCCGTCAGACTGCAATTTCAATTCTTCTCCGCCGGGTCCTGCTTCGAGTGTGCTTCAAACGATTTTGGGAACGATTCCTTTAAAAAAAAAAAAAGACAAAAGCAAGAAAGCCACAGGACTCCGACTTGACTCCATCTGACAGCTTCTTAGTGATTCTCTACCGCCCGCAGAGGCTCACTCCCACCCGCAAATACGGAAGCTGAATCGAGGTGTTAAAGATTCGTCGGCGTCAAGGCGAATATGACGAGCCAGCTGAGGCGTGCAAACTTTGGGGGAAAGAAAAACCTTATATCCCCGTAGCAAAAAAAAAATAAAAATAACGACTCATATTTTTGTACAGAACTGGGAAAAGGCGGAATAATAACCATCATACAAGATTATTCCTGGTTCGGAAAGCTTTAAAAGCAATAAAAATAAATAAATAAATAACGTAAGGTTGGTTGGTCTATGAAGTGAGGAGTTGCTACCTGTCTGAGACCAAGTCTGTAGGCCACGATCCGGTCCACGGCGTTGGGGTTCATTTGCGTCCACTGGAGCTTAAAGTCGTAGATTCTGGGCCGGTTCTGCCAAAGAGGGCTGTAGGTGTCATAGTAGAACTCAGGAGCGTACGCCTTGCCTGTACGTGAGCAACATTCACAAAAAGACGTCATACGAGCCCGTGGGAGATTTTAGAGCACAGGTGTCAAACTCAAGGCCCGGGGGCCAAATCTGGCCCGCGACCTCATATTATGTGGCCCGATCATGTGCGTCAACTTCCTGTTTCTAGCACATTTTCTTCACTTTTAACAACATTGAGATGTGAGATTTTACCATTTATTTATTATATTTTTTTACCAATTGTCCCCCCCTTTTAAAATACATTGAAAAATTGTTGAACAATTTCTGACTGTCTGACAAGCGAACATACATTTTTATGGGTTCGGAGTCGGCGCTCTGAGGGAAAACCATAACGACGATGTGGCCCGTCCCAAAAAAAAAGTGACTTTGACACCCCCTGCAATAGCGAGAGAGGCGACGGATGCGGGTTCTCAAAATGGACCACGGATTTCAAAACTAACGTGAACAGCGTGGCGACAAGATGACTTATTTCCATTTCTTCCTACGACTCTCGTGGGAGAGGAAGGATATTTGGTGACAGAAGTGGGCTCTCAAAATAGAGCGTCTATTCCCAAAAATTGTGGACAAGATGTGACAGAAGCTGGGTCTCAAAATGAACATTCCCAAACATACATGAAGAAATGGAGAGCTGATAAATCACTTTGACGACATGTTCTATTTCTATTTTTCCACGATGACAAATGTGGAAAGATTTGGCGTCAGAATTGGGGTCTCAACATGGACCATTTTTTTTTTTCAGAAATCTATTTTGTTGTTATTACATAGTAACTTGAGTATCATTAATGTGTAATATGATCTATGCAGCTCATGACTTGAATGTTTAATTTGTAAACACGACCCAAATTCTTTCAAGTGCAGCGCTGGAATTAGCATGACAAAGATGTACAGTGGCTCTTATCTGAGCCATGTTGTGTTTGTTCTATTTCCATCGCCGCTATATCATATCTCTTTTGCTACTGTCGTGACCCAATTTCCCCCCTACGAGGATCATTAAATATTTATCTTTACAGCGTGTATCATCTGACACACTTTGCTTTCATGGCACGCAATCAAAGCGAATATCACATCGTGGAACATCCAAACATGTCCAAATCCATTTCTTTTTATTTATTTATTTATTTCTTTTAAACAAACCTTAACTTCTTCCTTTGCTTTGTCAGAATTGAGGATTTACCCAATCGTGAGCGGTCGCATTCTGCCGGCTTAAGGACTCAGGGTGACTTTGGAAAGTTAGTCTGTCTCCGTTTTTTAGGGGGACTGTCGATGGCAGAGATTTTCAAACAGTGTCGTTTGTAGACGATAGCTTTCACACACGTTAAACACTTTGAACTTTGTTGCTTATCAAAACTGGAGTGTTGGCGTATATCGTAAAAGACTTATAAACATGCACTAGCATGACTAAACATATTTGTAGACGTTTACAGAATTTGGATTATTTATTTATTTAATTTACTTTTTAACTTTCCCAGCTTTAATGATACAGGGTTGGTCAATACTTTGTTCCAACCATTTCCATAAAATGAATACAAAAATAATAATAATAAAATAAATAAATAAATAAAATAAAATTAAAAAATAATAAAATAAATTTAAAATAAATAAATAAAAAAAAATCTATTAAAATTAAAATTAAAATTAATTAAACAAATAAATACATACATAGTCGACGGCCATTGCTGGTGTGGGGCAAATATTTTTCAACAGCAATTAACGTCGCTGTCAAGCCATACTTGATGTCAGAAGCGGGAGTCACGTCGAAAGTTTCTAGGTTTGCGCAACCGATCAAACCAACTGTGCCTTTTAATACGTTGCGAGTATAAATAAAGTGCCGCTAAATAGCCTCACCTCTGCGATTATGGCACACGAGCTAACCGTCTTAGCCCGCCTTGAAACACATAACCCTGGGTGGGAGACATCAAAGATAAAAGTACATGCGGCTTAACTGATCTCTTCCCAAATCCTGTTTAGAACAGCAGAACCGACGCCATGACTCAGAAGAGGGGCTCAGCGGAACCCTCAGGCGGCGCGCTGACCTTGTTTGCAGACTTCATTTCCCGCTTTTTTTTTTTCCTAAAGGTTTCACGAACTTCCTCCCGTCCGACGACAAGTTGTCATGATGTGCTTTTGTTTTTTTGTTTTTTTTGGGGGGGGGGATAAGTTGGTTGGATGTGACAAGCGCCACCGCCAGAACCGGAAAGAAAATTAGAAGCGCTAATTGCTCAATGGAATCAAGATCGCGTCAAGCTGAGCTACTTCTAACCTCGACACATCGCGTGAACCCCCCCCCAAATATTTTAATTTGATATATTTTGATTTCATGAGAACTGCTATGCGAGTCTGCTGTAACAACCGTTGTAAAAAAAATAAAAAAAAAATCATTTATTTTATTATTTTTTTTTTGTGGGTGCTATTTTGAGGGGCGCGTATTAAAGCGTCTGATCCCTATTGCATCTTTAAAGACAACTCGATTTCATAAGGGGGAGGACTGAGAAGCGTCTCTGGAGTTCCGCTAAGAGTTTTACTGCTTTTTGAAGAAGCCAACAAATGACAGAATGGGGGTATATGATAATGCCGAGTAACTTCCGACACCGTTCATCTAAGATACATGAAGAATTGCACGGAAACGACAAAAATGATGACTTGTATGTTAGAAGCTTTCAGCTGAAAAGAGACATATTGCAGCTTTGATGTGGAGATCAAGTTCAAGTTTTGCCGTCAAGACAGATGGAATTTGAAAAAAAAAAAAAAAAAAAAAAGAAAAAGTACCTGTGAGTTTGGATTAAAAGACTATGCGGCCGTGTTTTACAAGACGAATCCTGCGTCATTTTTCTTTTTCTTCTTTTAACGACAACAATAAAAACCCGCGAGCATACAAGCGCGTTATTATGAAGGATTAATTTCACGAGGTGACTCTTAAAACGCAATGAAGAGAAAAGCCCTGGCGTTATCTTCCTGCTTTTTTTCTCTCTCTAATTCCTTGTATTTGTTCATTCAGTAATAAAAAAAAAAGAGGTAATTGTTGCTCAGTGGATAGAGAAGAGATGTACTAAGAGGATCTCTATTACAAGAAGCTATAAAATAAGAAGTTTGACATTTTTATGTAATTAAAGTCAAAAGAAAAAAAACAAACGACATATATATTACAATTTTACTTGAATAATGTCAACATTTTTCAAGGAAATTTTATGTACGAAAACTTGTAATTCTACAAAATATTTCAGATTTATTCATTTATTTATTCATTTATTTGACGGGGTAATAAAGTTGCTATTTTGGCAGAAAAAGGAAAAAAGTTTTATTTCCGAGAAGAAAGTTGTAGTGGAAAAAGTTGCAAAAAAAAAAAAATAAATTAAAAAAAAACAACTTTTTTTTCCATTATGAGGGAAAAAAACGCAACGCAGAATTTTGAAACATAAATTTTATCAATTACATAATTCGGGATAAAAGCAAAATACATTTTATCAGAACAAAATGACAAAAAAAAAATTTTTTTCACTTTACGGCAAAAATTCTCAATATTCCCACAAATTTCTGGAGACTTCTTTTACGAGAATAAAGCAGCAATTTTACAGAAAAAAAAATAATGTAAGAATAGCCGTATGGCGAGAGAGAGAGAGAGCGTTTGCTATAAGTAACACAGTTCTGATCCACACGTCAATGACTTTTTTTTTTTTTCATCTACTGTGGCTGCTCGACGAGACGAATATTTCATGAACCTCCTCCTTGTCTCACGCTTGTACGTCAGCCACAAGAACAATTTTGATCCCGCATTGCGGCGGCTGCGATAAAAATCGAAGGAGAAAGAACGGGAGTAACGGCAACATGTCATGGCACATTTCACGGATGACATCGGGGGGGGGGCTTTGATAGATTCCACCGCCCCCGCCACCCCAACCTCCACCCCTGACTGAGAGAGCCTTCCCGTTGGCCCTCCCCTACCTTTGGCAAGCGGCGAGTCCAGATGGTGGGAATGTGGAACGCTGGGCGGGAGAGCGAGCGAGGGCAGGAGGATGAAAGCGAAGGAGAGTAAGCGACAGAAGGCGGAAAACACAATTGGCTGCGGGGGGACGGGACGCCTCGGATCTACCTGCTTCACCGACAATTTGTGTCACACGCGAGAGGGAGGCTTTGCAATTAGAAACGCCGCTAAACTGGTCGGCAAGGACGAAATTGGTAGCATTAGATAGACGGGCGTCCCGGCAAATTTCGCCCGACAGACGTAGTAACATGGCACGGAAATCTTTACTTTTTGCACAAACATGGAATGAGGATAAAAGCAAATTTTCCAGATTCAGAGGGAGGAACAAGCCCCTTTCACACTGCCTGAAAAAGTGACCAATTGACTCATTTTGCCCCCTTGATGCTGTCACGAATGAACGACAGTAAATGTGGGACAAGTTTAAGCTGGCAATTTTCCGACAAACCGCCTAAAAAAAATGACACGGCATTTTTCAACTTTGTCCATGTCACTGTTCGGTATAAATAGTCCCGACAAGCCGAGCCGTCGATTTCCGACTTTAGAGGTAGCAACAAGCCCATTTCACACTGTCATTAAAAGCTGTCATTTTATCGTATGAACAGTGTCAATATGAAATAGGGTGCGTAGTCGAGCCTGAAATTTTTTCGCCCTCAGTATTATTAACCAGGCCCTTACACACCGTCTGTGAATTTCTCAGTCTTTTAATGTCTTCACCAACAGATTGAGCAATTTTCCTCCCTCAGAGGGAGGAACAAACAACTTTTACACTGCTGTTTAAAGACGGACATTTTTTTATTTATTTTTTTGCCTTTCTCCATGTTGCTGTTCTATATAAATGGCACGCAATTTTCTGCTTTCAGAGGTAGATAAAGGCCACTTTCACATTGCCGGTGAAAACTCGTCTTTTCCATCATAGCCTGATTTTGTGTTCAAGCGAGCTTCCTGCTAAGACGGGTTGCCACAGAAATCAAAAGTAATTTAAACAGGAAAATAGTTTGATTTGGTGCGATGTTCCTTGTTCATTTGTGATTTTTTTTTTTTGTTTGTTTTTTTTAACAATTCAATTTATTTTAAATGGGGAGGATTGGTAACATTAATAGCAATATTTCATATCTCAACGTTGTTAAAAGTGAAAAAATGTGCTAGAAACAGGAAGTTGACGCACATTATTTTGCAGGCCACATAAAATGAGGTCGCGGGCCAGATCTGGCCCCCGGGCCTTGAGTTTGACACAGTGATATAGACAATTTGTGCATCGACTAGTATTGAACGTATCCACGGTTAGCATCTGTACGTTACCCGCGTCATTTGTGACACTAAGAGAAGACTTGCGAGATTGAAGGCGTTCTCTAAATGAATTTGACGGCGTCCGCCGTCACCAAGTCGATGGACGCTTACAGTTCTTGAAGCAAAGCAAAAAAAATAAAAATAAATTAAAAAAATCAGCAGCAGACAGCAGCGGCAAGGACATGAGCGACACCTCCTATTCAGACCGACTTTTCCTTTCCCTTTCCTTGGCGCCGCTTTCAATTGAATTGTCAATCTCCGAGCGAGACGGCGGCGGTGGAGGAGCGTTTTGTACGCGATGAGACAATTTGGGCTGTCCATAAAAAAAATTGGCAGCCAACGTGATAATTACAAGAACGGATGTTCAAGAGATGGACGCATATATTTCTTGTTAAGAGAAGTCAATTCTGATTTAACAGCAAATGTCCAACGGAAGCGGTCACGTTGATTTTGTTTATTTTGTTTGTTTTTTTTAAATTATTTTTATTATTTCAACTTTGTTTTGTAGAAGTCTTTAAAAATTGTAGAGAAGTAAAAATTAAAATGTAGACTTTTTTTCAGTAAATAGAAAGAATTTATTAGGATAAAGTTGGAGTTTCACAAAAATATATTTTACCTGAAGAAAATTATCATTTAAAAATTCAGATTTAAGTGCTAAGAATAAAATCACATTATTCCAAAAAAAAGTTGTCCATTTCCGAATAATTTGTAATTTTAGGATAATATTTTTGGAGAAAATGAATGAGGGGAAAAAAAGAATTGTGGAAGTTAAATTGCAATTTTAGAAGCAAAATAATCATTTATGGAGATTCAAAAAATTAGCAGAAAATAACTTTTTTACCGGAATAATGTTCCAATAATACATTAAAAAAAGTCAGAAATTTTTAGAGAATATATTTGTAGTTCGATAAAAATTTTACTTATTTATATTTATTTTTTTTTTTCATTCGAACAAAGTGTCGCCCGACTCACCCGTGACGTGGAAGGTGCATTTTCCCGCGCCGGCCTCGTTGATGACTTTGCAGGTGTACTCGCCCCAACCGTCGCGGTTCAGACTGCGGATGGTGTATTCGGTGTCGTCTCGCTGCGTGTCGAAAGGGCCGGCGTGCAGCAGCCGGTTGGAGAGCAGCCACTCGAAGCGCAGCACGCGCGACGGGTGCGCTCGCAGCACCCGGCACGTCATGACCACGGGCCGGCCCAGGCCCTGGCGCAGCTCCGTGTGGACCGGCTCCACCGTCGGGGGGTCTGTCGGAGAAAACCGCCGATTTCCAGAAGGCATCTTGTCATAGCACCCCATTTTTTCACATAAGAAGAGTCGTTATAGTTTAAAGTAGTAATTGACTACAAATTTAAATTAAAAAAATAAATAAAAAAATAAAAAATGTAATCACTTTACCTTTGACAGACAATGACAACGAAAAAATATGTTTTCCACAATGAACTGCGGTGGCAAGTACAGAAAATGTCATTCAATTAATTACATGCATAAACTTCATCCACACGCTTCTAAATTACTTCCTCATCCTATGACAAGCGTTACAGCCGGGCTTCAGGAAAAAAAAACGGATGCTTCCGCCAACTCGTAATTGACTCCCATTTGCATATTTCCCGTCACAAGTATGTCAGATTCAAAATAAGACGGCACACACGGTTGATTAGCTGATTGAAATTGCATTCGGAATACAATGTAATTACTGCGTCATGTGTACATGAATGACAACTTAAGTTATATTTAAAACATATTTTTATTCATTCTCCAATCTGCTTATCATCTATTAAATAAAAAAAAGAACACGTCATTTTGAATGTTATCTGACAATATAAGTAAAGTCTCATGAGCTTCATTTTCTATTTCATTGCTTTTGTCAAATGTGTCTCTTGAAATAATTGGCGAGCTAACAGCCAATCAGAGTGATCCATTGTCATCAACAGCCGAGGCTATTGTGCATACGAAACAACGACGGCTCATTGGTTCAAATATTCGCCACACAAAGCCCAAATAGGGTTCATGGTCAGTAATAAACGAAACAACCCAGGTACAACCCAACATCGTCATCGTCATCGTTATTAATCGGGAGGTTTTGGTGGTGAGTCAGAGCCTCACAGCTGAGTGGCACCAAAGCAAATCGTAGTAAGTGCATTTTAGTTTGCCACAGAAGGCCCCATCGATGACGACGAGGTCCAAGACTCTTCTTACGTAAGTGCAACAGACTTCACACAAGGATGCAGCCTCTCTCTCTCTCGCTCTCGCGACTGCGGTGCGACTGGAATGCGACTCACCGTTAAGGACGCCGTTTTCGTGGGAATGTATCGGCTCGAGTGAAATGCTAATCCGGAGAATACTGAGGATTTACAACAACTTACAACACGTTCAACTCCTAACGGACACTCATTTTTTTTCAAGTTCGGCGGGCCGGATTAAAACATTTAACGGGCCGCATGTGGCCCGCGGGCCGTAGTTTGGCCACGCCTGCTCTAGAGCTTTGCTGTGATTACATTTTTTTGCAGATGGAACAGCCAATCAAGAATCGTATAGTACACACACACACTCACACACACACGCACACACACACACTCTCAATTTACTCATCCGAGAGTTCTGCGGCTCGACTTGGCAACAGAGCTCCGAAGTTTGCTCAGGTGGTGTTTGTATATTGCTGGGAAGGCTTTTTTTTTTTTTGCGACAGACGGCGAGGCCGCTAACTCCCGCTGTGACGGGGAACAGAAGGAAGGCCGGGATCAAGAGAATTCCCAGGCATCTGGGCAGGGCCGGGAAGTGGAACGGCGGTATCTAGGACAGGAGAACACTCGATAGCGCCGTCTTCTTGCCGTGGACCGTGCCAAGCCGGTTTGCCTAAGAACATTAGGGCCGTCACAGCTGAGGATTTTTTTCCAATTCTATTAGCTAACGGCAGACTTTTTTTTTTTTTTTTTTAATGCCACTAGCTGTCCATACAAGATGGATGCAGCTTTAAAAAACATTTATTTTTTTACATATCAAAGCTGTTGACTCTCGCGAGCGTTGCTAATGCTCTTTTAGCGACTGTACCTCGCGACTTGATTAACTTGCGCTTGGAAAACGAAGGCGAGGGAAGGGATTGGCATGTGCTTACGTGCCAAGAAGAAGAAGAAAATGAAGAAGTGGGGCTAGGTATGCAGGAAGGGGGGGGGGGTAAGAGAAGCAGGGCTGGATTGAGGAGATAAAGCAAATTTCCTGGTCTTGGTTTCCCGCTCAAAGCGAGCCACACGTTAGCTCCGGCTTTGATGGCGGCCATTAAGGCCGGGCTGCAGATGGCGGCATGATTGATGAATAACGTTGTTCATTAGGTGCGGCGCTTTGAAGAAGGTCAGCGGATGAAAGCGCCGCGCCAGAATCAAAAAGCCACTCACTTTTTTTTTTTCTTTTTTGTTCAATGCAAAGCAATCATTTGAAGCGTATGGAGCTTATTTACATCCAAGTCATTGATATTGCCGCGACTTTTTCTGTGGATTTTTCTTTCACCACTAGGGGCGCTCTATAATTCAGAAAATATGCTAAATAAATCAGGATTTTTTAATTTTTTTTTTTATTTGCCTTTTGCGAAAGTGACTGTCATTGGGCTTCTTCTGATTGGCTAAAATCGCTTAGCGCACATGTCACGGCCTTTGAAGAGGAAAGCTAGCTCTTTGGCGTACTCGTTAACATTACTGAGTCCCATTTTCATTTGTGAGTATTCCGTAGCCGCGTGATGGCAATAACGCTGAGAGAAAACAACATCATAAAAGCCGAGGAAGTGTTTTGCAGCTCGCGGGCTCCAAGTTGTTATTTAGCCGTTTCCTTCGCTCTAATTACGCTGCCGTCAGACAAATGCGACGCATGCTGTAATTCTGCTCAGCTTCCCGCTGCTCGGCAAATCACCGCGCTAAACTTCACATATTTTTCCTTATGACTCGGCTGCTTAACATTTTACACGATGGGCTTTTGTTGCACAAACATATTCAACGCTTGAGATGAGGAATTTGTGACTTCAAACTCTTGTGCTGTATGCTGACCTTTAATGTGCGCTGTCGCAATTACGTAATCATAAGAGAAACAACATCGGCGCTGGGAATGTGGAAAAGGTCTTGGAAGACTCAAAAATAACTAATTTGGCGTAAAAGTAAGACATTTTTAATTAGGGCTGCACGATTTTGGAAAAACGTGCGATATTGACAATAGCGATTTCAATATTGCGATATTTAAACTGTAACTTAGAGAAATTAAATTTTTATTATCTGGCGAAAGAAGTACATTTTATTCATGCGGCAAAATAAACAAGCTCAATTTGTAATAAGCAATATACAATAAATAAATCTAGAATTTATAAGTTAGCATCTGACTGGTCAAATTCAGATAAAAGCATACCAATCCATTATCGCGATGTTGATATTTTATCGCTAATTTTCGTGAAAGACGTCCTCTCCAAGATATTCTTTAATACAGCAGAGGGAATTCTGAATATTTCCATCCCTCATTTCTGTCAGCAAATTAGGTTCAAGTAGAACACTACGAATAGTGAACAAGAAGGCGGAGCAACGGGTTATGCTAATGTTAGCATGCGTAAACACTCGCTGCAGCCAAGTGGACTTTAAGACTGCAACGGGACCAAAGTTGTTGTTGTGTTCATATTATACTCAGATTTTTCTATTTTCAACGCTAATTCTAACCTTTCATTTCCTGCCTCTCATCACCTCCCACTCTCATTTTTTTTGTTTTTGTTTTTCACCCGCCACCGGAATGAGAGATGCCGTTTTGAATCCCTGGATGTTCATCTTCAGAAAATATTTCATTCAAATCTCCACACATGAATAGCAAATGAACACTGGTGGGGAATAAATTAGCTGTATGCTAATTCAAAGTTTGCAAATCATCGGATGTCGCCTCTTTAAGAAGGTTTGCTAACGGAGTAGTGCGAAGGCTGGACAGACACCGCGACGTCGGAAAAAAGTCGAGGAAGTGTAAAAGATGCCCGGGCAATCCGTGTACTCACATTGGACGATGAGCTCCACCACAGCCTCGCGGGGCTTGACGTTGAATCCGTTGTACTGGCTGGTCTGGCATCGGTACGAGCCGGTCATCTCCCGCGTCACGTTGACCACGCGCAGCGCTCCGTCGTAGCTCTCCATCTGCATGCTCCCGTCCGGCATGGGGGCCTCCTTGTCGGCCCGCGACCACAAGATGATGGGCTTGGGCTTCCCTGAAACAAGGCACTCCAGCTCCACCGTGTCGCCCTCACGGGCCACGAGGGGGGACTTGCCCCGGGGGACTGTCAGGTTGGGGGGAACTAAGAAAGAGAAAAACAGAGGAGGGACTGATATGGGGCTCTAGAAAGTCAGCGGGCGTGGTACAGGGTGACGGTCGAATGAGGGGAAACGGATGTTAGTGACGGCGAGAAACGCCTGCTCGCGAGCGAGGACGTGAGCAAACCAAAACAAAGCCATGACGAGTTGAGCAATCGATACGGCAAAAAAAAAAAGAAAAATCCAGTGTCAGAAGATTGCAGTCAGTGCAACGGCACGATGCAATATTTCCGCTTTTTGCGGGGAATAAACTGAAACGACAATGTGCAGGTGTGTGTTTGTTGGAATACCTTGTACGCTGCGGTCCGAGCGTCAGCTGTTTGCAATAGCTCCCCCTTCTTGCAAGTAATACACTGAAACGACATCTCTTGCTGTTTACTATGCTTTATCACAATGTGTGTGTGTGTGTGCGTGTGTGTGTGTCAGAGGACCTCGAACACTGCATTAAGTGTGTCTGGTTTAGGCAATTTCTTCCATTCTTGTAAAAAAATAAATAAATACACTTACAAGACAACTCTTGGTGTTTCGCAGTGTTCATTATCGTTGATTACAGCGTGTGTGTAGGGGTGTGTGTGTGTGTGTGTGTAAAAATGAACGCAGCAGGTTGCATTTGGGTATTCTGCATCCTCATCACACATGCGCAGCCAAATTAATTTGTTTAATTAGCAAACCTGGCAAATAGCATTGGCTCCTGGAGCGCTGTGTGTGTGTGTGTGTGTGGGTGTGAGTACACGTGTGTAGGCGTGTGCTTGTTGTGTTTTCCCCACTTCAAACCATCCAGCAGACTCCAAGCCTATTTTACAAGTGCGCCTCCCAAAATAGTTTACAGCCAGCCAGAGGAGGAGTGAAAATGTCCTCGATGCTGATGAAACCGTGTCACACGTCCTTCCCGATGATTCTCGGATGGCTGCCATCACTGTCCAAAGAGCGCGACTGGCTGGATGGCGGTGGGGCTGGCGTCGAACGGCGCGGCGTGATGAAATCGGCAGAAATCCGTTGGGGGTGGGGGGGGGACAAAATGAAACGAGAGTCCGGTCTGTGGTCGCAAGGGTGACAATGAGCTGGGATCTCAGAGAAGCAAAGGTCTAGCCCACTGGTGTCAAACTCAAGGCCCGGGGGCCAGATCTGGCCCGCAACCTCATTTTATGTGGCCCGCAAAATGATGTGCGTCAACTTGCTGTTTCTAGCACATTTTCTTCACTTTTAACAACATTGAGATGTGAGATATTGCCATTTATTTTAATTCATTTATTTTTACCAATCCTCCCCTTTTAAAATAAATTGAAAAAAATTGTTGAACAAACAAATTTATGATCAACAGATATTTAATGCCATTTCTCATTTCGGGCACACGTGAGCTCGAGCCTGGCCTAGCTGACTTTGGCTTTCAAACACAGAATTTGAAAACGGCGAGGCCGAAGCGCGAACCGCAAGGCACCAGGACTGCCCGGCAGCATTTTAACGTCGACATAAGCAGCAGCGGCGTCTTCAATGAAACCTAACATGCGTGTTCTGAGCATGTGGGAGGACACCAGAATAGCCGGAGAACACGCAAACGCCACACGGGGAGGTCCGACACAAGATTTAATCACAGATCTTGAGAACAGTGAGGCAGACGTGCTAATCACTAGTCCACGGTGCTGCCGGCTGTCCAATCCTGCAATTAAAACACTAAGCGCCACTACTGTAGCGACGGTAATTTTCATTTTCATTTTGAGCGACGTGCCTGAGGGCGACTGGCAGGGGGGGGGGGGGGGGAGACAAATACCGTTGACATTTTGAAGACGGTGGGAAAAGGCAAATATGCTGTATGGGAGCGGTCGCCACGGCAACAAGGCGGCCGGGGAATTATTATAAGTGAGCAGTTGTTGACGATAAAACGGGAAAAAAAAAATTCTAATCTAGCCACTGGAGGGAACTCATTTCAGCCACTTGTGTTGACACGCTGCGCCGACAAATGTTAAAGGAAGAGGAGGGGGGGGGGGTAAATAAAACGTCATACGCCAACACCCTGCAGCGAAGCGGATTAGTACTGGCATTCATTTGGCGCGCGGTGTCCGGCCACCTGCAGACGGCTCTGGAAAGCCGAGCGACAAAAATCTGGCTGGCTGCCTCGTGGTGACGGTCAGCGTGCTGACGCTCGCGCCGTCAACATTGAACCCGAGCCAAGCGTGTTGGGAAAACAATGGAGTGATGCGCTAAAACTTGCAGTGGAACATCACCAGCTGGAGCGAGCCGGAGCGAGCTGGACGTTTGGCTCGGCCGCACCCCCTGAAATGCAGGCTGGCCAATCACAGAGCGGTATCGAGCGGTCAACAGACATATTGTCCCCCAGCAGCCAATTGGTGAGCAGTTATAGTGCAGCACCCGTTGCAGCAATTAGTGGCAAAAACCCAGACGGGCAGCCATCATTACACCAAGCCGCTGAGCGCAGATTAGCCGGCCAATTATGCCAAACTCAGGCCGCACGTTGCTACAGAGTCGGCATTATGTCGCCTGGATACAATATGTGTGTGCGTGCGCGCGCGTGTGTGTGTGTGGTGAGTGACTGGCGCCAACACTCAACGGGTCTGCGCAAAATGATCAGAACCATTTAGAGCTCGACACGGACCCCGTCATCCCGTCGGTGACATCACTCCGTGTCTCCATGGCAACATTGCACACGAGCTCCACCCGCTCCACGCACTGCATGATGAGAAGGCACGCGAGGTTTATCTCACATGCTCCCGCAGCCAGTTTAGGCGGCCACGACGTCGCGCTCGCGAGCGTGCCATCATTGTTGTAGTTATACGCTTGTTTGGTGGCGCTAACCTCGATTCGTTTTATGTGCCACATCAGCTCGATGAGGCGGCAAGCTCGCCAGCTCGTTTGTTTTGGAGAAAGACAAGCAATAAGGTACAAAGCATGGAACAGACGATGGCAGCCCATCTAGCCACCTAGTTGCCTTGTTAACGCTTATTGAGAATTACAGGCAGGTTAATATTGTCAGCGCCATGCTCACAAGGTACCAAACTGACAGCCATACACACCTTGATACTGCAGCTCATGTTTTTTCATATCACACCAGCCCGTCTAGGCAGCCAACATTTTTTTTGTTGAGAATTACAGGTGTTTCCACATCATCAGTCCTATTCCTTCCATGGTCGCCACACTGCAGTCATCCGCACATCAGTGCTCGCTTAAGTTTATTGCCTGTGCTACGGCTGCCCCGTTTAGGCGGGAAACGAGTTTGCCTTCTTTATTCGTGTTGAGAAATAAAGCCATGGCAACGTGATTTCAATGCTCACATGTTACCATTGCAGCTCTGCACGTATTGATGCAATAACCTTCACTTTCATTCACATGCAACTGCAACCCATTTAGGCGGCAAATTAGTTTACCCTGGTCGAGAAACATGATCATGTCAACATTAATTCAGCTTAGCTCATACATAAGATCGCAAAGTTGCGGGTATAAGCACATATTTACGGTATTTTACAGTCACTCCTCTGCTCACTCGGTAGTTACACTCAATGCAGCCCGTTTAGGCGCCAAACTATTTACCAAATGTATTCCTGTTGATGAACGGCGGGACATTTTTAGGTTATAAAAACGCAGCCGTCAAGCTTGAACGCGCCGTCTCACTTCCTTTGTTGTTGTTTTTCCAAGCAGCGAGAGTCTCATCTGGAAGGTGAGTAGCATTGCTGAGGGGCTATCGACAGTGGTTAACGAGGGAAGGAAGCCCGTTTCTTATTCATGTTTTCCTGTCAGCTTTGCCCCAGCAGGAGAGGCGGGTGATTTCCCAGAAGAGGCTGCGTACAGCCGCCTCCGCCTTCGTAACGTACAACCGCAGGTGGTTGCGGCGCGAAAACGACTCTGTGGGCGAGGAACAAAGCTGCCAGGTTGTCACACGCGTGTTCGACATGCGGCATCTCGCACCTGCTGTCACGTGGCAAGTTTTCCCAGGACTGGGGGGGGCCAGCTGCGGGACAGATGCGCCGCAACTTCGTCCCACCCTGGGGAGTCCTCTTCATTATTTCACCCGACCCATTGTTGTGGTACCAAAGCTCCATCTTTTCTTTACTTGACATGCTACAGCAACCCTTTTAGGCGGCAAAGTGGATGGCCCCACTCGTTCTTGATGAGAAACGGGCATAGGCATGTTGTCATTCTCAGGCTCCCAAGATACTAAAGTTGCAGCTATACACGCACGTATTAAGACGCTATCTTATGTTCATTTAATTTACTTCAGCAGCCCATTTAGGCAGCTCATTTACATGCATTTACAGCCCGTTTAGGCAGCACGATTGTTTGAGGTAAAAACTAAATTTTAACAAACAAATAAAAGAAAATTAAATTAAAAAAATATATAAAACAATATATATATATATAAAATTATATATATATATATATATATATATAATTTTTTATTATTTTTTTTTTTTTCATTATTACAAATTTAATTATGACGAATTTTCTCACCCCTGGAATAGCGGCAAACATTATTTCAAGATGATGAGGAGGCAGCGGCATCAGACCACACCGGGTGCCAATCTTGTCAGCTAAAAACAGGAAATTAAGGTAATAGAAATTGAAGCAGGGATAATTGGAAAAACACTCTTCCGGTTTTGATTGGTATTAATTTCCTGCTATCATGCTTCTGGTGGTGTGATGGCCACCAAATGTGAACCTCGAAATCAAATAATGAATCCTGTAGCTCACACTACCACCAAATGTGGATCTAATGCAGGGGTGTGCAAACTTTTGGATTGGTGGGCCACAATGGGTTCTAAAACCTCATCTGAGAAAAAAAAATACATTTGAAAGTGAACAAAAGCATAACAACAAAATATATCAAATGTATTTTGAAAATAAAACATGAACAAGGTTTATTCATTTAATTTTTTTCAAGTTTGGCGGGCCGGATTAAAACGTTTAACGGGCGGCAAGTGGCCCCCGGGCCGTAGTTTGCCCACGCCTGATCTAATGGAATGCTAGCTTTTCGCTACCTCTGTCATTTAATTTTTTTTCCCGCTAGCTACAGTTCTCCTGTGGGTAGCTTCAGCTTGTAGCTTAGCCCACTAAGTTTTCCTGGTCGTTTGCAAAACACGGCTGACAACTTGCCGAATCTCTGCCACCAACAATTGAGAAAGGAGTAAAGTGCTTCTTTGTCGCATTCATTACCACCAGCAGCTCATTCATTAATGAACTTTCGTACTTAATTGATTTTCTCAATTCATCACACGCAATTCTTGTGATTGACAGCCAGACTGGGCGGTGCCAGAGTGTCAGGTGTGCGTGGGTTGCTAATAACGTATCGCAGGCAAAGTTTTCCGGCGGAGGTGACTTTGGAGTCCTCCGACGTACTTTGCGATCATCCATCAGACCGGTGACGACTGCAAATCTGCTATGCTCATTTTAATGAACAGACCCGACTAATCGCCATCGGCGCATTCTTCCCGTCGGAAGTGTAATGAATGGGAATATCGGTTTCCAGCCCGGTTGAAATCCGGCGCTGTGATTGCGTGTTAAAAATGTCAATGTAACAACTTGACACGCGATTACGGGTTTCATCTCCAAGCTGTGTCCCGCTCCGAAAAAAAACAATATTTGATAAAATGGCGAGTAATTGAACAATAATCCATACACAAGCGCTAATGAGAGGATTAATTGGCTGCTTCCAGTGGAAAGTTTATGGGATTTTTTTTTTTTTAACACTGGATCTTGTAAATCCTTTTCAGCTGTCCCTCTGTCTTCTAATCCTGACAGCATGTCGCAGGGAGGTCCATGTCGGAGAATGCTTTTAATGAGTGTCACACTTGCAAATATTAGCAAGAGAAAGTCATGAAGGCAATCTACGCGCATCAAAAAAAAAAATAAATCATCAAAACATAAGAAAAAAATCATAGCTTTTGGAATGTGTAAGCCGGAGATGCGAGAGACTGCGTAAGCTCCTTTTTTTTTTCTCCTGATCTCAGACAGACCTGCAGCGTAATCTTCTTTAAACGCTTTTATGAAGAAGCCTAATTGCAGTTTGGGCTTTCCTGCTGCGGGAGAAAATTCAGTTTGGTACACAAGAATGCAGCAACTTCCAGGCAGTGGGCAAGGAAAACGGCATATCCAAGAATTTTTGTTTCCCATTCACACTCATCTCCTGGAGCACGTTATCATAGAACTCTTTTTTTTTTCAATCGATAAAGCGCTGTCACCAAATACGTTTGCACTCGAACGGTCACATCCGCGTGGTCAGACGCCATCGCCATATAAGCGAATCCTCTCTAATATTGTGCAAAAATCTTGTTTACAGCATCCAATCATTATGAGGCTCCACTTGTGACACAAAATCTGCTGGCATCCCCGTGCCTTTCATTCCGCTTGACGACAACACACTCCGTCATTATTTGCAGCCCACACGCTGTACTACTTAAAAGATAATGAGCAAACTTCTCAACCTTCTTGGCAGGTACGATTGATCCCGCTGTTTTGGAGCACAGATTTATCAAAGGATTATCGAAGAATAATTATGCCGCCAAGGTCGACGTGCCGCTTTCATGTCGGCGGTGAGATGCAGGATTGGGTTTGTTGAGCGAAGAAAAAAAAAGGGGGAAAGCAAAGACCAGACTCGTATGAGTCTTAACGGCACAAAAATGTGCATTGTCATCCAGAGGCCTAATTTGTTCCTTTAAAGAAGGTGTGCCAGGATTAAATAAAAAAATAAATAATAACACGATTTGTGAAATAAATATTTGAGCCAAAAACTTATTTTCTGATATTGAGCAAATGTGGAGGTGGGCCATACCTGGCCCGCAGGCCCCAATTTGGGGACCCCTGCTTGAAAGGGACAATGTGTGACGTGCCATCTAGTGGTTAACTACTAGAATGCAACGAGTTCAAAGCACTACGGCGCCTCAGAGCGACCGCACTTCGTAAGCCGACAATCGAATTCTTCAGCAGAGGCGCGAGCTAAATCGAGTCATCACAAACGACTTTTTTTTTCAAGTGACGAAGCAAGTCCAAAGTCTCTATTGTTCAAAATGGTGGCGGCGCGTTCCATGTTTATGTAACCAAGACGTGGTCTTCTTAACGCCCCCATTTTGATTCCTTCCACGGCCCCTCTAGGCGGTCCGTTTTGCATTATTCATTTTGAAAATTACCGTCGTATAAATATGAAACAAAGTCCTTTCTTGCCAAGTGAATGACAACGTTAACCCCACTTAGCCTCCCGCGAAATTTGCCACGGCTTGTTACGCTAAAAAATGTGTCTCGACAGAGCGCCATGATTTCTCTATGAGGCTTCAAACGTGAATGTTTATGCCGTTTATGCTTCAGAAAAAAAAAAAAAAAGAAAAAATCAGCATCATCTGGCTAAAGACCCACATTTCAACCGACAACCTCCTTGAGAAATTGAACAAAGTAAACCGGTTTCAAGTCCTTCCGCTGCCCGTTTAGGCATCAAAGCAGTTTGAACTGAAAACATTCCGCGAAAAAGTGCTAATGCTAATGATGCTATTTTCAACAACAACGCAAAACCAGCAGGAGGCGAGCGAATCAAGCTCAAAGTCTTTTGTTCAATTGCGCACACTTTGAGATGTGATTGACTGATGCTAAAAACGAACACAAAAGACAACAAAGATGGCTGACAGCTGATTATTTGTTTTCCCGCAGCCTGCCGTCAAACTATTTTCCAGAGATGGCGTCGGGATGTCGTGACACAAAAGCGGATGAATGGCTCGTCACGGACTCGAGCACAAAGTTAGTCAGACAGCAGCGTCGGAGTCAGCGGGTGAGAGCGGCCAATCAGACAATGGAGGTTCAGAGGTCGAAAAATGAGGAAATGACGACGCTCGCGCTGGAGTTTGCCGCGGTGTCTGAGGCTCACCAGTAGTGGAGGAGATGTTGACGTCGATGCTGATCTCGGGAATGCCGCCGCCCTTGAGCGCCGCCACGCACGTGTACGTGCCGAAGTCGGTGAACTTGAGGTCGATGATGTCCAGGTTGGTCGTGCCGGGCGAGATGTCCGTATCCGTCTGCGTGATGACCATGCGCTCCGAGCTGCGGAGGGCACGGCCATTCTTCAGCCAGCTGAAGGTGAGCTCCTCCGGGGGCGTCGCCTCCACCTGCGAGGAACATTCATTTGGAATAACAATGTTTTTTCTCGTGACAAAATTGTTCTGTTCTTACCTGACAAGATATCTTGACTTCCCGACCAATCTGGATGTTGTCGTCATTGTGGTACGGATCGGGAGTGATCCAAAAGCGGCCCTTTTTCAGCGCTGGAGGGGGGGGGGGGACAATGAGCGTGAGTGTTTTTAAAAAAAAAAAAAACACGACCAGGTGAAAAGTGCTCGCTCGACAGACTTTATCGGGTGTCGCTGTTCCGTCTTTACGCTCCCGCCCTTTTCTGATAACCAATTCCTGGCAAAAAAGTTGCATGAATCTTTAATGAGGACTCGGCCGGAAAACAGAACTTTCCCATTTGCTGCAGAGATCAACTGCGACTGACGATTGTAGTACAATTTTCCCACGACATCATGAATTTTTCACTCGCGTATTTTGCTCGATGCGCACACACAGGACAAACTCGACTAACTTTAAAGACGCTAAACTCAAATTGAGACTTTAACAAGTTGACGTTTGAATAATTAATTGATAATTAATTTATTTGATTTTTTCAATACAAAGCAATAAGGAAAAAGCAATATATTTATTTTATTTTATTCAATTTATTTTTTTGACCTTTAAAGATACCTGCCTCATGATGAGACAGTAGCTCACACTTGTGTCGCTTCCGTGCACCCTCAAGCAGCTGAGAGCACAACATTGCGGGGCAACCTCGTGTCAGATTCCACCGGAACGCTAATTGTCATCGTGAGTCACACCGGCTCTATTTTGAGATGCCACTTCTCGCCAGTGCGCCTGCAGTGAGCTTGCGTGTTTTTTTTACTGTGCTTGCTTGTGGGAGTAATGGGGAGTGTCAAATCATACAGAAAGGGGGCGGAGGGAGGGGTGTGTGTGTGTGTGTGTGTGTGTGTGTGTTCTCGGCAGCTCATGTCACACGGCTGCAACCACACAGCACCACAGGGGTGTGTCTTGTGACACACAGACACGCACACGCCGTCTTCTCGTGGCACACAGCGACACGACACGATCGCACGGCAGATGTGCGCGTATGCAAATGAGAAAGGGACGTTCCAATGTGGTTTTCCCGCCACTGGATCGAATGAAATTCGCTGGCTTTAGTGCGAACGGGATGAATCGTTATCGTTCCGACTCATTTTCGTTCGTCTTCACAGCCGGCAGCCCCGTAGCTCTTCCGGTAAGGGGGGGGGGGGAATATCAGCATGCCAGACTGGACGGGTGTCTTCACGGGCCAGATGGAAGTTTCTCTCACTTCCTTCCTCAAGGTTAAACTCCAAACTGGGTCGACAGGCATCGGCCAGGTGCGCCGGCCTTTCATCTCGCCATTATCGCCCTCCGCACGCACGCTGACGCTTCGGCGGAAAAAGCCAAGGCCGCTAACAGAGGCATGAAAGTCGGAATTATGGCTTTCAAGCTTCAGGAGCACTGTTAGTGTCAGAGTCCACCACAAAAAAATAAAAAAAGATGCAAATGAGTGTCGGTGGTCCGTGTTGAGTTGCGCCCTGGCATTCATGAATGGAAATCTATGCTGCGATTACTCCCCAAAAAAGTTTTGGGTCAGGAGGAAAAAGTCGATAAAAGACTAATAATACTGGATAAAATTTGGACTCATTTCACACTCCGAAGTGAAAGAAACTGCAATGTGTCTACACCATCCTTAGCTTATTCGCTAAAGTTTAACACCTCGCTTAAAGTGAAACTGAACCCCTCAAGACGAAGGTCGTCACAACCGTCGGAGCACTTTCAATCAAACAAACGAACAAAATAAATGCGTAACAATTCAAAAATGAGAAGCGCTAACGGTTAGCTAGTTAGCAGTCAGCCGCTATTGTGAGCCAATAACAGCCAATGCTACACAGTTTAGCCCCTCCCCCCACTTTAAAAGTCACATGCATTCAAAGACGAAGAGTATGGCGACCTCATGTGGTCAATAACAATACCTGCACCTCACGTGCATATTTTGTATTGCTAGTCCATCCTGTCCCATCCTTTTCCACTTATTCGAGTTTTTTAATGATACATTTTTATGCAATTACTCCAATTATATTGTAGCAAAAAAATAATTGCAGTTAAAAAAAAAAAAAAAAAGTCACGGAACCACTGCACAGCATCTGCCATATAAGGAGGGTGAAACTTTTTCCACGACGTCAGCTAACACTTGTCTGCAAACAACATAGTAGCGAGGAAGCGTGAGCGTTTCAATGTGTCAAAAAGCATCACGCAGATCTGTCACATTGGCGGCGTTTTTTTTTTTTTTTTTGTGCTTACTTTGCATAGAGCGTCGCCCCGCAGCCTCTCAACATGTTACACCCGCCCACCCGTCCTTGAGAAGCCCTCGACACACATACACACGCGCGCACACGTGCACAAGCAGATGCTCGCCATCCCAGCCATACTGTCCCACCCGCCATACAGCCTTGCAGGGCCGTCGGCCTTCCCAGCAGGCTGCTGGCGTCCGATCCCGCTTGCTGACCGACTGGCTTCTTTTTAGATGTGCTGACATGTTTCACGAGATTTGAAAAAGGAACTCCACACAGGAAGGTGAGAGAATCGAACCTAGAACCTCCACTAGAACCACAAGCCCATCAGGTGAGCAGCCTAATTTAATATTAATAGCAAAATCAAGTAGCTTTGAATGTGAGCGTGCTCACTTCCCCGAAAAAAAATAAAAACACAACAAACAAACTAATCTTCATATGTGGTAAACTGAGGTCCAGCGATTTATCACCAAAGGTTTGTTGCTGTCAGAATGTAATTTGGGGCTCGTGTTTCTTTTCAAGGCTATTTTACTTGAGAATTTCCATTTCCCAGATATCATGCATCTCTAGATATCTGTTTATGTGTGAGTGCTTGTGCGTGTGTAGTGAAGTGTCGCCATTTGTCACCGCGCATGTGTCGCACTTGCACAGAAACTACCCACATATGAAATATATTTATTATTATGAAGCCAAGGCTGAGTGTTTCACCCTCGAATGAACCACACGCGCCGAATAATGAAATAGAATATGTCCAGCAGTCTGAAAGGTTAAATAGCCATTAAGATGCAATAGGAAATTGCTATTCTTGTTTCGATTAAGCCTCACGTACACGCAGGGTTGTGTGGCTCAAATTACAAGTTGTGTGCCAGAGACAACATTGCCATCGAACATGGAATATATTAATGCATGTTTTCTTCTTTAAAAAAAAAATATATATAAATATATATTAAAATATATATTAAAAATATATATATATTTAGAATATATATATATATAAAATGTAAAAAAAATATATACCAAAAAATATATATCTAATATAAATCTAAATAATTTATAGATATATGTAGACACACATTAACTGAGTGCCCATATTTAAGAAGGAACGGATGAAGAAAACGTGAAAACCATATGAGAGTTCAACTGTGTGCAGCAGCACATCAATAAGAATGGAATATTTACTGCAGCGATTGCCTGCAGTGACGCCCGACATCTTCTGCCTAATACAAATAAGCTGGCGGCCTCTAAAGTCGTCCGTGATATGGCAAGAAGCACAATACAATGGAGGGGTTATCTGTCAGAAGAGCGTGGCGTAGTCGTGGGGGGTGGGGGGTGTCGTATGCTACCCGACGTGATTGGTGGATGATTTGATTTTCATGCCGGAGACTTTACAGCTGCATAAATAAAACGTCTTCCGCACGCGGGCTTAGTTGAGCACCAAGGCGACCCCATGAAGTAATCTCGCAGATGAAAGCGGCGTTCTCGGCAGGGAAAAAGCGCAAGTTCAGGAACATGAAAGTCAGCCAATCTTCTCAACTTGGATTTGGGAAAAGCGGCAATGCAAAGAGGGTTTGCCAGAGGGTTGTTGTTTTTGCGTGAATTTCAACAAATACTGTTAATTATGTCACCGGTCTTGGTAAAACTACCAGAAGGTCCAAAGAATTGAGTCAATATTTCATATTCATTCAGGTCCTCGCTGTGGTTCTTTGTCATTGGTCGATTTTGCTAACAAATTTCACTCCGTTATCTTCATTTTTGTGTGGTGGCGTTTAACTCATTTACTGCCATTGACGGCTAAAGACGTCAAAGATCCATTTTTTTTTTCTTAACTGTTTCGAAGCAGCCATTTTGCTGATGAATGCCATTTATAAATGGCTACCCAATTTCGCGTTTCTGCGCGATACCGGCAGAACTAAGGAAAAAAGCGTTGCACTCACCTCGCACAACTATGGTGGTGGACTTCTTGGCCGGGTTGCCCACGTTGTTGCTCGCCACGCAACTGTAGATGCCAGCCTCGTCCGAGCTGATGGCGGGCAGCGTGAGTGTGCCGCCCTTCACCATGCTCCTCTGCGGTAGGCTATCATTGGCAGTGAGCCACGTGAGGAGGGGCGGCGGCTCCCCGCCGGTGGTGATGCACACCAGCGACACCGTCTGGTCGGGGTTGACCACGATGGGGTCCTCCACGAGCAGCTTGATGGACGGCGAGGCTGTTAAGGAGGCCAGAGCGAAGTTTCAACGTGGGCAGGTTTCAGAATTTTATTTTTCGCCGTCTTGGTGGGCAGCCGATTTAAAATGAGCTCAGTGGGGGTGAACGTTTCGTTCCAAAGTTCATAAAAATTCACCAACTTTCTACCTTGGTTAAGTAAAGGCCTCTTGGATGCTTTTTGTAGCGCGGTACGTACGTACGTCCGCAATACAAATGCGGCAGACATCTTCAGCTTTCTCTGGAAAGCTTCCTCAACACTCAAAGCCTCTTTAAGGGTCATTTATTTGTCACTGCGGAGCAGAGGACCCGCACCAAGCAGCACGTAGCTGCGGCGGCTGCCAAGCCAGCTAGCTTTTCCGCCGTGACGTCGGCGCGGTCGCTGCCTGCGGCAGTATCCTGCACTGTAAATTGTGACGTCATCTAAAAGATGGCTCCGGCGGTCTCAGATACGGGCGGTACCTGTCTTGTTGGTGAGCCGGAAGATGACGCTGCGGTCGGGAATCCCGCAAACGTTCCGGACGGAAGCCACGCAGCTGTAGTTGGCGTAGTCTTGCGGCCGCAGGTTCTTCAGCTTCAAGATCTTCGTTTCTCCCTGCAGCTCGGACGATAATCACGACAGCGGTATGCAAATGTGTGCCAGGACACGGACAAAAAGAGTCACAGGGATAATTAGTTATAAGTGTTGAAATGAGGGAAGACGAGGGAGCAATATGCCGAGTATGCCGCAGCTAATGAATGTGTCATGCGGCACCATGCGGACGTTTAGATGACTCTCGAGTCAACAATGGGCCTTGCCGCTATTTTCCAGCAACACTGATGGGCTCGGCGGGGTGTTCCTCGCCACCGAAGCAGCGGGGAGGGCTCGTCAGCCATTATTTCCGGAAGCCTATGATGAGGATGTGAACCTTTGATCCAGCTGACTCTTTGGGAGCGAGGGCGGATTAAAAACAGGAGTCAGCGATGACATGGTTGCCAAATCGAGTCTTTGATTGCGGATTGCAATTCCATTGATCACCTTTGGGGGAATTTATCGGAATATTTCATTTATCGTGATCGTTTTCGGAGTCGGTCGGTTCGTCATCTTCCTGAATCTCTACCGACCGTCTTGCATAAAATCCTATTCCCTAAAAACAACCGCTTACAAACATCGGACTTTTCCGCCCCGTGCCGCATCTGTCTTACCTGCGTGAAAAAGGGCTCGTAAATCTCCACGCCCTTGTCCGAGCCTTGGGTCAGCACTTCTCGACCGCGGTGCCAGCTGTAGCGCACAGGCGGGTTGGAGTTGGCCACGCAGCGTAGAAAAACCGTCCGCTCGTAGTAGAACTGCTCTTTCGCCTCCCCAATGCTCTGATGCACCGTCACCACCGGGTCATCAAGGTCTGGAAACAAAAAAAATAAAAAAAATTTTTTTTAAAAACTGCTGAATTGCTGAAGGGGACGCAAAGTCGTGCGTCGATGCGCCGAGTCACAAGTGTTCCGACTTGAGCGTCAGCGAGGTTGACAAACAGCACACGCTTAAAGCACCTTTCACACTGCCTACGTGAGGCGGCCATTTTCTTTTCACGAGCTAAATTGACCCGTCAATTTACGGCTTTCAGACTTGAAGTGTCAAATATAACTTTTTTTTTTTTCCAATATTTTTTTTCTGGGGCACTTTTCTGCTTAACTTGAGGAGTGAATTTTCTGGCTGTTTTTTTTTTTTATTTTTTTGGGGCGGTTTTGATGTCGGCCATTTGCAAAAAGCACTCGGTTGATTGAACGGATTGTAAAGCTAATCACCTAACCAGGCGGTGGCATCGGGTCTTTTAGCATGCTAATCGGCACTTTTTCAAAAGAACCCATCTACGGGGGTAATCTCGCTTCCCTTTTCAACTCCCACTAGGGTGGGGGGTGGGGGGGGCTAACACAAGGGAGAGGATGAACATATGCCTCCGCCAAAGAATGCTGATTCCCGCGTTTCATTAAAGACATGTTCTGCCCCTGCAAGCCCCTTAATCAAAATCTAGCAGTGGTCAATACTTCATCTTCATCCAAGGGGTCCATTTCGGCATTTCAGGTAAGAGCAATTACCTTTGAGGGGGGCGGGGTGGCTGCCGAGGTTGATCGAGGGGGGGGGGGGGGCTTTTAAAGTAAATACGAGCGTTCATGACCGAGAACGAGGCCCAGCCTTCTCGCCTATCTGTTTTTCCGGTCGCTGTAACTTTTTTAATCCCATGCAGATCATGGTGTTCAAAATTCCATGATCATTTTTGAAGACGCTCTACGATAAAGGGTCAATTCGAGGGTCGCTGCTGCAAAGTTAGGAATCAAATGAGCCGGAGCTGCGGAGCCCTTTTGACTCTTTTATAATGAAGGGTTATTTTATAAATAAACGCTATTTGACTTATGTAGACGGAACGTGGCTTTAAATTATTTATTTATTTATTTATTTTACGCACCCTGAATGGGTCAACAACCCAATTTTGGGTTCTGACCCACCCGTTAAGAATCGTTGCATAACTTAACTGTCTTTGAGAGCCCATTCCTTATTTTCATGTGTATGTTTATCAGTTGGCCCGGAGCAAAGCAAGCAAGGCTAAAGATGAAGTGGAGAGGGGCGGGCAGGCGAGCGATAAATATTGAAATATGGAAATGTTTGCAGCGGATTAAAAAGTTGATGAGTTTCAAACAAAATTCCACCCCCGTCAACCGCTATGGAAGGATGCTGCGGCTGCCGTGAGCGCAATTAGCTCCGAAAGTCACGCCCGGATGGCCTAAAATCGTGGAGAATAACGGAATGTGTCCACGGCGCATTAAATGCTACTCACGTAACTGGGGGGGGAGAATTAGTCTTTCATTCCGGAATAGCTGATTTTTGTTTTTTTTGTTTTATGGGCCTATGAAAACATTTGTCGGACAAATAGGCAGACAGGTTGGGATGAAGGACTCAAGAAAGGTGCTTCATTATCACATCAAAACTTCCTTTCATGTACCGCGTACACCAGCACGTCAGCGCCACACCAACAGCAGACCTTTTTCTTATTCTTCGTCTTCTTCTTCTTTGTAGCCTCTTGGGTGTTCTTCTAACGCAATATTTCTCCTCTTTTTATTTTTTTATTTCTTCCAAGCTTTGATGTCGCTCTTTTTCTCGTCTGAGCCGCCGAGATGAATCGGAATAGAAAACACAAATCGGAAGCTGTCAATTATGAGCATTCCGTGACAAATATCGCAATGTGGCAATAATTGATGAATTGCGAAAAATCCCGATAAACGACGGCAACACAAAATCTGTGAAAGGATGAAGTTTGACTCGTCTGCAACGACTTTGTCATCAGACCGCCACTGTTCCGGTAGAGATGTACATAATAGCGATAAACAATCTTAAATTGCCAACGGAGCTGAACGATTACGCGATTATTAAGCTTGGGGGGAAAAATAAAAAAAAGAAATTAATGAAAAAAAATCAACTCTAGGTCACAATAGAATTAGAATTAGAATTAGAAATCCCTTTATTGTCATTGTACTCAAGAGTGCAACGAGATAGTGACGATACAACCACACAATATCGTCATTCAGTCACAATAAGCAAAAAGCATCGCAAAATTGAAACCATAATTTTGTCATGATTTGGTTTTTAATTAAATTCAGTTCTTAGCAATCGCAATACTGTACATGTTAGCGCAATAACCCAACTTATTTGATTTCAAAGAATACTTGAGGCAAAATGGCCGAGAGAGCAAAAAGGCTGTAGATAAAATCCCCAAATAACGATACGTCTAAAATAAAATACAGTCCGCTAAGTCTGCCACAGTTTTCTCGTTTTAGAGTTATGTAGCTAAATATCACCAAATCCTTTCACTTCACAGTTGCATTCAAGGCTTCAAACATTTGCAGATCCAATAACACAGAGAAGGACTTGAGCCTCTGGCACCAGTGCAAGCAAAACACTTTCCTGATACTGTAAATAGGGAGCAGGCAAGAGTGCACTCTGCTCAATGGTCCACTCTGCGACTCTTTAATGAATGCGCCCGCAGTCTCGACTAAATGACACATGCTCATGCACAGCACAGACCGACCAAAGATGACGAAAGATGACAAACGGCATTGGGGCCGGCCGGCGCATCCTGCAGAGAGATTCGTACGGCTGCAGTCTGAAATGTGATACGGCGACCACCTGCGTGTCCGTGTGCCTGCGCGTGCGCTAAAGCATTACCAGCGTGCTGGTCAAGAGGCTAATAAGCACTATTAGTGATCTATAACTTCCATCGGCGTGCTGATGGAGCGCATGAATCCAAGCGGGTAATTTTCCATCTCGCCAACGCTGACCTCTATCTCCGCAAAAAAGCCGCTCTTCCTGCTCGCCACGTCTATCTGCAGATGGATGTGTTTTGTAACCGTCGGCGTGAGCGATGGGCCTCGCTCTGATGATGACGCCGCCGCCTGCGTAACCGAGATATCCGAGTGGTGGGTAGTGCTGGCTCGGTCAGATCCAAAAATATGGCGACCGCACAAACATGCGAGTCGATAGAATTAAGTAGCAAGTGCCTGACAAATCTGCATTTGGGTTCGTATGGATGACATCGGCATGGTCTCGGGGCTGTGAAGCAAGTGCAAAACTCAAGCTCAAACTTGTTTAAATGTGCAACAAACCAAAATGAGACACGGTCATGGTTTCATAAAGATGAAGCCGATGCAAAACTAAATAGATGCATCATAATAAAGCTCACATATTCGCCAAATAATTATTTCCTAAAATGTATGTTCAAAGAAAAAAAAAAATAGACCATGCCATGAACAATGTCTCTCGGCATGGTCTCACAGCCATGCAGCATGTGCAATCCAATGAAAATAGAGTTCTGACTTAAAAATAAATAAATAAATAAATAAATAAAAGATATAACGAAAAATATTTGATGATTGTTTTTTTGTTTTTTTTTCCACACAATTATTTATAGAGCACGGTCTCACAGCCATGCAGCAATTCAAGGGAAATATATGCAGCTAAAATTCTAATAAAAAAAAAATAAAATAAAAATAAAAGATATAACAAAAAATATTTGAGGATTTTTTATTTCTTTTTTTTAGAGCGTGGTCTCAAAGCCAAGCAGCATAGCAAACCGAAATAGCCACAAGAGTACCGTTCACATTCAAGTCAACGTAACGCTTCAACCTTATAAAAGTCGACACCTCATTCATATAAATCTCAAATGAGTACATTAACGCCCACAGCCGATTATTTGCGGAAACGGCAACCAAAGCAGCGCTTCCTACGCTTTAAACAGCAAGCGAGCGCGCGCCTCAACAGTGAGCGTCGCCATCGGCCAGTTAATGTGCTTTTATTCCATTAGCGTGCAAATCAAATAGATTATGTTGACCAACAAAAGGCGGCAAGCTTTTAATGCGCTTTTAATTGGTCCGGACTTAATGGCTCGTTACCGCACCAATGTGGGCTACCGCTTTGCTCCGAACCAAGTTACGATGCAGTATCGCGCGCATCGCTAGCTTGTAATTATTCGTCAGGAAAAGAGCGCGAGGGAGCTGGAGCCTTTCTCAACTGCCCTCGGGGTGAAATGTTGGCTACATCCCGGGACTGGTCACTGGGAAATCACACAAAATGGCGACAAAATGCAACTGATACGGCAAGAAGAATCACAAATGGCTTTCTTTTGTCCTTATTTCCACACATTTTTGTTAAAAATGGAGCGCGTGCAGTCGCAACAGGTCGGGCGCTTTTCAGCCAATCAGAAGCCAGAAGAAAGTCACGCAACAAAAAAGGGTGAATTGGCGAAAAAAAAAAGTGTACTCTTAGAATGAAACCCCCCCCCCCAAAAAAAATAAATTGTGATATTCACATAAATAAATAAATGAAATGAAGAAAAAATATAAATAAATCAAAGCAGAATATTTGTTCAAACTAGTCATTATTTGAGGAATAAAAACATGGCTAAGAAACAAAAGGAAAAACAAAATGCTAATCAAACTAACGGAGGGCAAAAACCTAATAAAAAATAAATAAATAAAAAAAATGAAAAAATCAGAGTGCCGCAGTTCATCTCATTAGCATATCGGACCCAAACACAGTCAATTGTAAAAGAGGAGGTGAGGTCGAGACAATCCTCTGATAAGTCCTTGAGAGACTAATGGGCAGTCGTGAAGTGGCGTTCCCGCCATTAAGCAAACATTTCCATAATGTACGTGTAATGCGCTGATCCGTTGTGCGACGGCTTGGATCACTCCTCGGCGCCGTCGCATTTATCACGCCGCCCTCATTTACATCCAAAAGCACTTAAGAGAAGCTTCGCACGCATCTTCATCTCCATATATCAGGAGACGTGGAAGGTGCGGCTTGGCAAGGCCTGTCAGGAATTTGGATCCCTCCAAAAGTTTTCAAAAAGGTATGACGGGATAGTGGCAGCACTTTTTTTTTTCTTAGTCCAGCGGGTTTTTTGGGGGTTTTTTTTGGTTTGTTTTTGTACTTTCTTTTAGCAGCGACATGCAAAATAAATTCACCCGAGGATTAGATGAATGCTGCTGTCAACCCTAAAAGATAATAATTATTTTGATTTCGTGCTTCGCAAAAAAAAAAAAAACAGACTGTTATTTGTTTTGTTTCATTTTTTTTATATGCAAAAATTCCTTTTTTTTTTATTTAATTTTTTTTTAAGGAGGCGACATTGATGGATCGCTAACTTTATGTCCTTCACTTTCAGCTCAGTGGAAAAAAAAAAAAAAAATGAATCACTTGATGTGCTGACATTATTGTTAAGGAACAAATTTTTCTCTATTATATTTACACTCCGAAATATTATATATAGCAGTGGTTATTAAACTTTAGAACCTTTCAAACTTCATTTGTTGGTCACCCCCCCCTAAAAAAAAATAAAAAATAAAAAAATAATTATATTTGCGACTTCAAGTGATTGACAGATAACGATAGATGGCGTGTGACAAGTTGGGTCGAACCATCCTAGTTTTCTTTTTTTTTTTAAATAGCGCCATCTATGGGCGCGGAGGACTTCGAAGCATCCAAAGTTCGTTGCGCGACATCAGCTGAGCAATGCCGTCTTATACTTCATTCGTTCGTGACATTTACCGTAGTCGGAAATTCTGTTCAACGGAAAGATTGGCCAATGCAAACTTTGACAAGAAATCATGCGGCAACCCAAGAAAACTTCCCCCGGACCACCCATTTTTGGGCCCAGGCCATCATTTGAAGACGCTCCTGAGTACTAAGCACGTGTGCAGCGAGCATGTTCACCCCTCATTTGGATTAGTTCTGTTTGACTAAACAAAGCGCTTTGCCTTTGCATTGTTTTCCACGAAGGCGTCGCAATTATGCAGGATTGCGCTAAATATGACTTCCGTTAACCTCGCTGAGCCCTCGCTGCCAATAAAACAGATCAAGTGGATTAAACACACAGACAAAACTTACTTCGAAAAAAGCTTCACCGTCTTTAAAAAAAAAAAAAAAAAAAAAAAGTGTTTGCTTTTTGACTGGATCCCCTTCAGGGACTCCCGCCGACCGCCGCAAATCTCTTTTCGCTCTAGCGGTCAATGAGCTCCCTGAGTTTGAAATGAGTTCGCTGCCCCCGCACAATTCTAAAGCCCTCTTCAATCAGACAAACATTAGCAGCGGCGGCGAAATGCACACCGAGCAAAATTAAAGGAAAACGGACAAAACGAGCCCCTGGTAGGAGAAAAACAAAAAAAAAAACAGGAGCTTCATAAGCGCAGGATCGATCCGTTTTAAGAGTTGGGGCCAGTTTGTTTTATTAACTTTGCTCGGGACCGTCCCCCCACGGAGCGCAAACAACAGAGGTGTCAGCAGGTAGAAAATGCGCTTTGTTGGACTAAATGTGTTAGCGGCGAGTTGGCGCTCGAGCAATCATGGGCTCCCGTGGGCCGCCGGCTTGGGTTATCAGCGTAAATGATGGCTTCCCGTGTCATTGCGCCTCTATCTGCCATCCATCTTGCCGTCCAAATGTCCTCGGATTCTATTGATGGCGAGTCACGCGTTTATGAAGCTGGCTTTGATCTAATAATAGCTGCATATATGAATACAATTTTGGAGACATTATTCCAGAACCAAAAGACGGGATTCCAAGGCGTGGCGGCAAACCATGCGAACATCAACAC